>NC_069499.1:6673756-6939789 GCF_027579735.1 Bombina bombina
CCATCAAGTCTACACATATTACTGTTACTTATTACTTAGTATAGCGTTATGCATGTCCCATCAAGTCTACACATATTACATGTTACTTATTACTTAGGATAGCCTTATGCATGTCCCATCAAGTCTACACATATTACATGTTACTTATTACTTAGTATAGCCTTATGCATGTACCATCAAGTCTACACATATTACATGTTACTTTTTACTTAGTATAGCCATATGTATGTCCCATCAAGTCTACACATATTATATGTTACTTATTACTTAGTATAACCTTATGCATGTCCCATAAAGTCTACACATATTACTGTTACTTATTACTTAGTATAGCCTTATGCATGTCCCATCAAGTCTACACATATTACATGTTACTTATTACTTAGTATAACCTTATGCATGTCCCATCAAGTATACACATATTACATGTTACTTATTACTTAGTATAGCCTTATGTATGTCCCATCAAGTCTACACATATTACATGTTACTTATTACTTATTATAGCCTTATGCGTGTCCCATCAAGTCTACACATATTACATGTTACTTATTACTTAGTATAACCTTATGCATGTCCCACCAAGTATACACATATTACATGTTACTTATTACTTAGTATAGCCTTATGTATGTCCCATCAAGTCTACACATATTACATGTTACTTATTACTTAGTATAGCCTTATGCATGTACCATCAAGTCTACACATATTACTGTTACTTATTACTTAGTATAGCCTTATGTATGTCCCATCAATTCTACACATATTACATGTTACTTATTACTTAGGATAGCCTTATGTATGTCCGATCAAGACTACACATATTACATGTTACTTATTACTTAGTATAGCCTTATGCATGTACCATCAAGTCTATACATATTACATGTTACTTATTACTTAGTATAGCCTTATGCATGTCCCATCAAGTCTACACATATTACTGTTACTTATTACTTAGTATACCCTTATGTATGTCCCATCAAGTCTACACATATTACATGTTACTTATTACTTAGTATAGCCTTATGTATGTCCCATCAAGTCTACACATATTACATGTTACTTATTACTTAGTATAGCCTTATGTATGTCCCATCAAGTCTACACATATTACATGTTACTTATTACTTAGTATAGCCTTATGCATGTCATATCAAGTCTACACATATTACATGTTACTTATTACTTAGTATAGCCTTATGTATGTCACATCAAGTCTACACATATTACATGTTACTTATTACTTAGTATAGCCTTATGTATGTCCCATCAAGTCTACACATATTACATGTTACTTATTACTTAGTATAGCCTTATGCATGTCCCATCAAGTCTACACATATTACATGTTACTTATTACTTAGTATAGCCTTATGTATGTCCCATCAAGTCTACACATATTACATGTTACTTATTACTTAGTATAGCCTTATGTATGTCCCATCAAGTCTACACATATTACATGTTACTTATTACTTAGTATAGCCTTATGTATGTCCCATCAAGTCTACACATATTACATGTTACTTATTACTTAGTATAGCCTTATGCATGTACCATCAAGTCTACACATATTACTGTTACTTATTACTTAGTATAACCTTATGTATGTCCCATCAATTCTACACATATTACATGTTACTTGTTACTTAGTATAGCCTTATGTATGTCCCATCAAGTCTACACATACTACATGTTACTTATTACTTAGTATAGCCTTATGTATGTCTCATCAAGTCTACACATATTACTTATTACTTAGTATAACCTTATGCATATCCCATCAAGTCTACACATATTACATGTTACTTATTACTTAGTATAGCCTTATGTATGTACCATCAAGTCTACACATATGACATGTTACTTATTACTTAGTATAGCCTTATGCATGTCCCATCAAGTCTACACATATTACATGTTACTTATTACTTAGTATAGCCTTATGTATGTCCCATCAAGTCTACACTTATTACATGTTACTTATTACTTAGTAAAGCCTTATGTTTGTCCCATCAAGTCTACACATATTACATGTTACTTATTACTTAGTATAACCTTATGCATGTCCTATCAAGTCTACACATATTATATGTTACTTATTACTTAGTATAACCTTATGCATGTCCTATCAAGTCTACACATATTACATGTTACTTATTACTTAGTATAACCTTATGCATGTCCTATCAAGTCTACACATATTACATGTTACTTATTACTTAGTATAGCCTTATGTATGTCCCATCAAGTCTACACATATTACATGTTACTTATTACTTAGTATAGCCTTATGTATGTCCCATCAAGTCTACACATATTACATGTTACTTATTACTTAGTATAGCCTTATGTATGCCCCATCAAGTCTACACATATTACATGTTTCTTATTACTTAGTATAGCCTTATGTATGTACCATCAAGTCTACACATATTACATGTTACTTATTACTTAGTATAGCCTTATGCATGTACCATCAAGTCTACACATATTACATGTTACTTATTACTTAGTATAGCCTTATGCATGTCCCATCAAGTCTACACATATTACATGTTACTTATTACTTAGTATAGCCTTATGCATGTACCATCAAGCCTACACATATTACATGTTTCTTATTACTTAGTATAACCTTATGTATGTCCCATCAATTCTACACATATTACATGTTACTTATTACTTAGTATAGCCTTATGCATGTCCCATCAAGTCTACACATATTACATGTTACTTATTACTTAGTATAGCCTTATGCATGTCACATCAAGTCTACACATATTACATGTTACTTATTACTTAGTATAGCCTTATGCATGTCACATCAAGTCTACACATATTACATGTTACTTATTATTAGAATAGCCTTATGCATGTCCCATCAAGTCTACACATATTACATGTTACTTATTACTTAGTATAGCCTTATACATGTCCCATCAAGTCTACACATATTACTGTTACTTATTACTTAGTATAGCCTTATGCATGTCACATCAAGTCTACACATATTACTGTTACTTATTACTTAGTATAACCTTATGTATGTACCATCAAGTCTACACATATTACTGTTACTTATTACTTAGTATAGCCTTATGCATGTCCCATCAAGTCTACACAAATTACATGTTACTTATTACTTAGTATAACCTTATGTATGTACCATCAAGTCTACACATATTACTGTTACTTATTACTTAGTATAACCTTATGTATGTTCCATCAAGTCTACACATATTACTGTTACTTATTACTTAGTATAGCCTTATGTATGTCCCATCAAGTCTACCCATATTACATGTTACTTATTACTTAGTATAGCCTTATGCATGTACCATCAAGTCTACACATATTACTGTTACTTATTACTTAGTATAGCCTTATGCATGTCCCATCAAGTCTACTCATATTACATGTTACTTATTACTTAGTATAGCCTTATGTATGTCCCATCAAGTCTACACATATTATATGTTACTTATTACTTAGTATACCCTTATGCATGTCCCATCACGTCTACACATATTACATGTTACTTATTACTTAGTATAACCTTATGCATGTCCCATCAAGTATACATATATTACATGTTACTAATTACTTAGTATAGCCTTATGTATGTCCCATCAAGTCTACACATATTACATGTTACTTATTACTTAGGATAACCTTATGCATGTCCCATCAAGTCTACACATATTACATGTTACTTATTACTTAGTATAGCCTTATGCATGTCCCATCAAGTCTACACATATTACATGTTACTTATTACTTAGTATAGCCTTATGCATGTCCCATCAAGTCTACACATATTACATGTTACTTATTACTTAGTATAGCCTTATGCATGTCCCATCAAGTCTACACATATTACATGTGGCAAATTATTACTTAACATAACCTTATGCGTGTCCCATCAAGTCTACACATATTACATGTTACTTATTACTTAGTATAGCCTTATGCATGTACCATCAAGTCTATACATATTAGTGTTACTTATTACTTAGTATAACCTTATGTATGTCCCATCAAGTCTACACATATTACATGTTACTTATTACTTAGTATAGACTTATGTATGTCCCATCAAGTCTACACATATTACATGTTACTTATTACTTAGTATAGCCTTATGTATGTACCATCAAGTCTACACATATTACATGTTACTTATTACTTAGTATAGCCTTATGTATGTCCCATCAAGTCTACACATATTACATGTTACTTAATACTTAGCATAGCCTTATGTATGTCACATCACGTCTACACATATTACTGTTACTTATTACTTAGGATAGCCTTATGCATGTCCCATCAAGTCTACACATATTACTGTTACTTATTACTTAGTATAACCTTATGTATGTCACATCAAGTCTACACATATTACTGTTACTTATTACTTAGGATAGCCTTATGTATGTCCCATCAAGTCTACACATATTACATGTTACTTATTACTTAGTATAACCTTATGTATGTCCCATCAAATCTACACATATTACTGTTACTTATTACTTAGTATAACCTTATGTATGTCCCATCAAGTCTACACATATTACATGTTACTTATTACTTAGTATAGCCTTATGTATGTCCCATCAAGTCTACACATATTACATGTTACTTATTACTTAGTATAGCCTTATGTATGTACCATCAAGTCTACACATATTACATGTTACTTATTACTTAGTATAGCCTTATGTATGTCCCATCAAGTCTACACATATTACATGTTACTTAATACTTAGCATAGCCTTATGTATGTCACATCACGTCTACACATATTACTGTTACTTATTACTTAGGATAGCCTTATGCATGTCCCATCAAGTCTACACATATTACTGTTACTTATTACTTAGTATAACCTTATGTATGTCACATCAAGTCTACACATATTACTGTTACTTATTACTTAGGATAGCCTTATGTATGTCCCATCAAGTCTACACATATTACATGTTACTTATTACTTAGTATAACCTTATGTATGTCCCATCAAATCTACACATATTACTGTTACTTATTACTTAGTATAGCCTTATGCATGTCCCATCAAGTCTACACATATTACATGTTACTTATTACTTAGTATAGCCATATGTATGTCCCATCAAGTCTACACATATTATATGTTACTTATTACTTAGTATAACCTTATGCATGTCTCATCACGTCTACACATATTACATGTTACTTATTACTTAGTATAACCTTATGCATGTCCCATCAAGTATACACATATTACATGTTACTTATTACTTAGTATAGCCTTATGTATGTCCCATCAAGTCTACACATATTACATGTTACTTATTACTTAGGATAACCTTATGCATGTCCCATCAAGTCTACACATATTACTGTTACTTATTACTTAGTATAGCCTTATGCATTTCCCATCAAGTCTACACATATTACATGTTACTTATTACTTAGTATAGCCTTATGCATGTCCCATCAAGTCTACACATATTACATGTGGCAAATTATTACTTAACATAACCTTATGCGTGTCCCATCAAGTCTACACATATTACATGTTACTTATTACTTAGTATAGCCTTATGCATGTACCATCAAATCTATACATATTACTGTTACTTATTACTTAGTATAACCTTATGTATGTCCCATCAAGTCTACACATATTACATGTTACTTATTACTTAGTATAACCTTATGTATGTCCCATCAAGTGTACACATATTACATGTTACTTATTACTTAGTATAGCCTTATGTATGTCCCATCAAGTCTACACATATTACATGTTACTTATTACTTAGTATAGCCTTATGCATGTACCATCAAGTCTACACATATTACTGTTACTTATTACTTAGTATAGCCTTATGTATGCCCCATCAATTCTACACATATTACATGTTACTTATTACTTAGTATAGCCTTATGTATGTCCCATCAAGACTACACATATTACATGTTACTTATTACTTAGTATAGCCTTATGCATGTACCATCAAGTCTACACATATTACATGTTACTTATTACTTAGTATAGCCTTATGTATGTCACATCAAGTCTACACATATTACTGTTACTTATTACTTAGGATAGCCTTATGCATGTCCCATCAAGTCTACACATATTACATGTTAGTTATTACTTAGTATAACCTTATGTATGTCCCATCAAGTCTACACATATTACTGTTACTTATTACTTAGTATAACCTTATGTATGTCCCATCAAGTCTATACATATTACATGTTACTTATTACTTAGTATAGCTTTATGCATGTACCATCAAGTCTTCCCCATATTACATGTTACTTATTACTTAGTATAGCTTTATGCATGTACCATCAAGTCTACCCCATATTACATGTTACTTATTACTTAGTATAGCCTTATGTATGTCCCATCAAGTCTACCCATATTACATGTTACTTATTACTTAGTATAGCCTTATGCATGTCCCATCAAGTCTACAGATATTACGTTACTTATTACTTAGTATAACCTTATGCATGTACCATCAAGTCTACACATATTACTGTTACTTATTACTTAGTATAACCTTATGTATGTCCCATCAAGTCTACACATATTACATGTTACTTATTACTTAGTATAGCCTTATGCATGTCCCATCAAGTCTACACATATTACATGTTACTTATTACTTAGTATAGCCTTATGTATGTCCCATCAATTCTACACATATTACATGTTACTTATTACTTAGTATAGCCTTATGTATGTCCCATCAAGTCTACAGATATTACATGTTACTTATTACTTAGTATAGCCTTATGTATGTCCCATCAAGTCTACACATATTACATGTTACTTATTACTTAGTATAGCCTTATGTATGTCCCATCAAGTCTACACATATTACTGTTACTTATTACTTACTATAGCCTTATGCATGTCCCATCAAGTCTACACATATTACTGTTACTTATTACTTACTATAGCCTTATGCATGTCCCATCAAGTCTACACATATTACTGTTACTTATTACTTAGTATAGCCTTATGTATGTCCTATCAAGTCTACACATATTACATGTTACTTATTACTTAGTATAACCTTATGCATGTTCCATCAAGTCTACACATATTACTGTTACTTATTACTTAGTATAACCTTATGTATGTCCCATCAAGTCTACACATATTACATGTTACTTATTACTTAGTATAGCCTTATGCATGTCCCATCAAGTCTACACATATTACATGTTACTTATTACTTAGTATAGCCTTATGTATGTCCCATCAAGTCTACACATATTACATGTTACTTATTACTTAGTATAGCCTTATGCATGTCCCATCAAGTCTACACATATTACTAAGACTAAGTCTAACACCCCCTAACTTAAATATAATTTAAATAAAACGAAATAAAATTACTATAATTAACTAAATTATTCCTTTTTAAAACTAAATACTTACCTATAAAATAAACCCTAATATAGCTGCAATATAACTAATAGTTACATTGTAGCTAGCTTAGGGTTTATTTTTATTTTACAGGTAACTTTGTATTTATTTTAACTAGGTACAATAGTTATTAAATAGTTATTAGCTATTTAATAACTTCCTAGTTAAAATAAAGACAAATATACCTGTAAAATAAATCCTAACCTAAGTTACAATTACACCTAACACTACACTATAATTAAATAAATTACCTAAACTAACTACAATTAAATACAATTAAATTAAATAAACTAAAGTAAAATAACAAACAAACACTAAATTACAGAAACTAAAAAAATAATTACAAGAATTTTAAACTAATTACACCTAATCTAATCCCCCTAATAAAATAAAAAGCCCCCCAAAATAATAAAAATCCCTACCCTATACTAAATTACAAATAGCCCTTAGAAGGGCCTTTTGCGGGGCACTGCCCCAAAGTAATCAACTCTTTTACCTTTAAAAAAAAACATACAATACCCCCCCAACATTAAAACCCACCACCCACACACCCAACCCTACTCTAAAACCCACCCAATCCCCCCTTAATAAAACCTAACACTACCCCCTTGAAGATCACCCTACCTTGAGCCGTCTTCACCCAGCTGGGCACAAGTGGTCCTCCAGACGAGCAGATGTCTTCATCCAGGCGGCATCTGCTATCTTCATCCATCCGGAGCAGATATCCGCCAATCGGAATTAAGGTAGAAAAAATCCTATTGGCTGATTGGATCAGCCAATAGGATTGAACTTCAATCCTATTGGCTGATCCAATCAGCCAATAGGATTGAGCTCACATTCTATTGGCTATTCCAATCAGCCAATAGAATGTGAGCTCAATTCTATTGGCTGATTGCATCAGCCAATAGGATTTTTCTACCTTAATTCAAGGGACGCCATCTTGGAAGACGTCATTTAAAGGAACCTTCATTCGTCGGGAGTCGTCGGAAAAAGAGGATGCACTGCATTGGCTGGCTTCAAGATGGACCCGCTCCGCTCCGGATGGATGAAGATAGAAGATGCCGCCTAGATGAAGACTTCTGCTCGTCTGGAGGTCCTCTTCTGCTCGGATCGGATGAAGACTTCTGCCCCTCTGGAGGACCACTTGTGCGCGGCTGGGTGAAGACTGCTCAAGGTAGGGTGATCTTCAAGGGGGTAGTGTTAGGTTTTATTAAGGGGGGATTGGGTGGGTTTTAGAGTAGGGTTGGGTGTGTGGGTGGTGGATTTTAATGTTACTTTGATGATTACTTTGGGGCAATGCCCTGCAAAAGGCCCTTTTAAGGGCTATTTGTAATTTAATGTAGGGTAGGGAATTTTATTATTTTAGGGGGGCTTTTTTATTTTATTAGGAGGATTAGATTAGGTGTAATTAGTTTAAAATTCTTGTAATTATTTTTTATTTTCTGTAATTTAGTGGGGGGGGAGTTTGTACTTTAGTTTAATTTAATTGTATTTAATTGTAGTTAGTTTAGGTAATTTATTTAATTATAGTGTAGTGTTAGGTGTAATTGTAACTTAGGTTAGGATTTATTTTACAGGTATATTTGTCTTTATTTTAACTAGGAAGTTATTAAATAGTTAATAACTACTTAATAACTATTGTACCTAGTTAAAATAAATACAAAGTTGTCTGTAAAATAAATATAAACCCTAAGATAGATACAAATGTAACTATTAGTTATATTGTAGCTAGCTTAGGGTTTATTTTACAGGTAAGTATTTAGTTTTAAATAGGAAAAATTTAGTTAATTGTAGTAATTTTATTTCGTTTTATTTAAATTATATTTAAGTTAGGGGGGTGTTAGACTTAGGTTTAGACTTAGGTATAGGGGTTAATAAATTTAGCACAGTAGCGGCGACGATGGGGGCGGCAGATTAGGGGTTAATAATTGTAGGTAGGTTGCGGCGACGTTGGGGGGGCAGATTAAGGGTTAATAATTGTAGGTAGGTTGCGGCGACGTTGGGGGGGCAGATTAGGGGTTAATAAGTATAATGTTGGTGGCGGCGGTGTCCGGAGCGGCAGATTAGGGGTTAATAATATAATGTTAGTGGCGACGATGTCGGGGGCGTCAGATTAGGGGTTAATAAGTGTAAGATTAGGGGTGTTTAGACTTGGGGTTCATGTTAGGGTGTTAGGTGTAGACATAAATTTTATTTCCCCATAGGAATCAGTGGGGCTGCGTTAGAAGCTGAGCGAAGCTTTTTTGCAGGTGTTAGGTTTTTTTTCAGCCGATTCTGCCCCATTGATTCCTATGGGGAAATCGTGCATGAGCACGTTCATCCAGCTCACCGCTACCGTAAGCAACGCTGGTATTGAGGTGAGATGTGGAGCAAAATTTTGCTCTATGCTCACCTTTTTGCGGCTAACGCCGGGTTTAAAAAAACCTGTAATACCAGCGTTGTCTTAAGTGAGCAGTGAGGGTTTCTAATTCAAAATGATTAATGATCTGAATTGTAAGTAATTGCACATAGGCTAAGTATTCGTTTACCCCTAGATTACAAGCAGAACGCTAATTATACAGCTGGACAACAGTAGGAATAGAGCGCAATGTGGTCAAACAAATCCATGGTAAATCCTATAAACCAGAGAATGTTTAGTGCAGCCGAGACTGTCGTTGCAACATTAGAGTGCGGGGGCTGACGTTGCCGCATTAGAGTGCGGGGGCTGACGTTGCCGCATTAGAGTGCGGGGGCTGACGTTGCCGCATTAGAGTGCGGGGGGCTGATGTTGCCGCATTAGCGTGTGGGGGGCTGACGTTGCCGCATTAAAGTGCGGGGGGCTGACGTTGCCGCATTAGAGTGCGGGGGGCTGACGTTGCCGCATTAGAATGCGGGGGGCTGACGTTGCCGCATTAGAGTGCGGGGGGCTGACGTTGCAGCATTAGAGTGCGGGGGGCTGACGTTGCCGCATTAGAGTACGGGGGGCTGACGTTGCAGCATTAGAGTGCGGGGGGCTGACGTTGCAGCATTAGAGTGCGGGGGGGCTGACGTTGCAGCATTAGAGTGCGGGGGGCTGGCGTTGCAGCATTAGAGTGCGGGGGGCTGGCGTTGCAGCATTAGAGTGTGGTGGGCTGACGTTGCAGCATTAGAGTGCGGGGGGCTGGCGTTGCAGCATTAGAGTGCGGGGGGCTGACGTTGCCGCATTAGAATGCGGGGGGCTGACGTTGCCGCATTAGAGTGCGGGGGGCTGACGTTGCAGCATTAGAGTGCGGGGGGCTGACGTTGCCGCATTAGAGTACGGGGGGCTGACGTTGCAGCATTAGAGTGCGGGGGGCTGACGTTGCAGCATTAGAGTGCGGGGGGGCTGACGTTGCAGCATTAGAGTGCGGGGGGCTGGCGTTGCAGCATTAGAGTGCGGGGGGCTGGCGTTGCAGCATTAGAGTGTGGTGGGCTGACGTTGCAGCATTAGAGTGCGGGGGGCTGGCGTTGCAGCATTAGAGTGCGGGGGGCTGGCGTTGCAGCATTAGAGTGCGGGGGGGCTGACGTTGCAGCATTAGAGTGCGGGGGGCTGACGTTGCAGCATTAGAGTGCGGGGGGGCTGACGTTGCAGCATTAGAGTGCGGGGGGCTGACGTTGCAGCATTAGAGTGCGGGGGGGCTGACGTTGCAGCATTAGAGTGCGGGGGGCTGGCGTTGCAGCATTAGAGTGTGGTGGGCTGACGTTGCAGCATTAGAGTGCGGGGGGCTGACGTTGCAGCATTAGAGTGTGGGGGGCTGACGTTGCAGCATTAGAGTGCAGGGGGCTGACGTTGCCGCACTAGAGTGCGGGGGCTGACGTTGCAGCACTAGAGTGCGGGGGCTGACGTTGCAGCACTAGAGTGCAAGGGCTGACGTTGCAGCATTAGAGTGTGGGGGGCTGACGTTGCCGCATTAGAGTGCGGTGGGCTGACGTTGCCGCATTAGAGTGTGGGGGGCTGACGTTGCAGCATTAGAGTGTGGGGGGCTGACGTTGCAGCATTAGAGTGAGGGGGGCTGACGTTGCAACATTAGAGTGCGGGGGGCTGACGTTGCCGCATTAGAGTGCGGTGGGCTGACGTTGCCGCATTAGAGTGCGGGGGGCTGACGTTGCCGCATTAGAGTGCGGGGGGCTCACATTGCAGCATTAGAGTACACACTATTCTATATTAATACCCCTTTGCACTGCCCCCTCCCCCGTTTCCAGCTCAGCAGTCTCACAGTACTCTCCCTTATCAATAGAACTCAGCTGGGCTTTAACAACACAATGTGAGGATTCATCTCTCTAACCCGCACAATTAATAACATAGATGTGATACTTTATCGGCTCTATTTAAACCTGAAGTGACATTTGCATCAGCTGAGGATGGGATTAGCATCTCTGCAAACTCCCTAAAGGGAAGACATTTTACTCAGCTGAGGGGGATATAATACCCACCACAGATCTTATCAGCTGCTACTGTGTAAAATAAAGTAAAACATTAACTGACACAACGACTTATAGACTTGATAAAGCAACATCTCCTTTTACTGACTGAAAGTGATCTCTGCACATAAATGGGACTCTTTATAAAAACGTTATCTCACAAGCCCAGGGCTCCCAGCACAGATAACCAGACAGCACATTGTCCTCATGTGACCCCAAAATAACAGTGTAGGTTCCTTGCCCAGCCAGGCCATAAGACCACCATGCCAACACCAAAAATATCTGACGGCATCCAGTCAAAGCCCCCACCTCTGTGATTTTTACCCTCTAGGGCTTATTAGACTGACATCTCCCTTGTTCTAGTGCTTATTAGACTGACATCTCCCTTGTTCTAGTGTTTATTAGACTGACATCTCCCTTGTTCTAGGGTTTATTAGACTGACATCTCCCTTGTTCTAGTGTTTATTAGACTGACATCTCCCTTGTTCTAGGGTTTATTAGACTGACATCTCCCTTGTTCTAGGGTTTATTAGACTGACATCTCCCTTGTTCTAGTGTTTATTAGACTGACATCTCCCTTGTTCTAGGGTTTATTAGACTGACATCTCCCTTGTTCTAGGGCTTATTAGACTGACATCTCCCTTGTTCTAGGGTTTATTAGACTGACATCTCCCTTGTTCTAGTGTTTATTAGACTGACATCTCCCTTGTTCTAGGGTTTATTAGACTGACATCTCCCTTGTTCTAGTGTTTATTAGACTGACATCTCCCTTGTTCTAGGGTTTATTAGACTGACATCTCCCTTGTTCTAGTGTTTATTAGACTGACATCTCCCTTGTTCTAGGGATTATTAGACTGACATCTCCCTTGTTCTAGTGTTTATTAGACTGACATCTCCCTTGTTCTAGTGCTTATTAGACTGACATCTCCCTTGTTCTAGGGTTTATTAGACTGACATCTCCCTTGTTCTAGTGTTTATTAGACTGACATCTCCCTTGTTCTAGTGTTTATTAGACTGACATCTCCCTTGTTCTAGGGTTTATTAGACTGACATCTCCCTTGTTCTAGGGCTTATTAGACTGACTAATAGACTTGATAAAGCAACATCTCCTTTTACTGACTGAAAGTGATCTCTGCACATAAATGGGACTCTTTATAAAAACGTTATCTCACAAGCCCAGGGCTCCCAGCACAGATAACCAGACAGCACATTGTCCTCATGTGACCCCAAAATAACAGTGTAGGTTCCTTGCCCAGCCAGGCCATAAGACCACCATGCCAGCACCAAAAATATCTGACGGCATCCAGTCAAAGCCCCCACCTCTGTGATTTTTACCCTCTAGGGCTTATTAGACTGACATCTCCCTTGTTCTAGGGTTTATTAGACTGACATCTCCCTTGTTCTAGGGTTTATTAGACTGACATCTCCCTTGTTCTAGGGTTTATTAGACTGACATCTCCCTTGTTCTAGTGTTTATTAGACTGACATCTCCCTTGTTCTAAGGTTTATTAGACTGACATCTCCCTTGTTCTAGGGTTTATTAGACTGACATCTCCCTTGTTCTAGGGTTTATTAGACTGACATCTCCCTTGTTCTAGGGCTTATTAGACTGACATCTCCCTTGTTCTAGGGTTTATTAGACTGACATCTCCCTTGTTCTAGTGTTTATTAGACTGACATCTCCCTTGTTCTAGGGTTTATTAGACTGACATCTCCCTTGTTCTAGTGTTTATTAGACTGACATCTCCCTTGTTCTAGGGTTTATTAGACTGACATCTCCCTTGTTCTAGTGTTTATTAGACTGACATCTCCCTTGTTCTAGGGATTATTAGACTGACATCTCCCTTGTTCTAGTGTTTATTAGACTGACATCTCCCTTGTTCTAGTGCTTATTAGACTGACATCTCCCTTGTTCTAGGGTTTATTAGACTGACATCTCCCTTGTTCTAGTGTTTATTAGACTGACATCTCCCTTGTTCTAGTGTTTATTAGACTGACATCTCCCTTGTTCTAGGGTTTATTAGACTGACATCTCCCTTGTTCTAGGGCTTATTAGACTGACATCTCCCTTGTTCTAGTGCTTATTAGACTGACATCTCCCTTGTTCTAGTGTTTATTAGACTGACATCTCCCTTGTTCTAGGATTTATTAGACTGACATCTCCCTTGTTCTAGGGATTATTAGACTGACATCTCCCTTGTTCTAGTGTTTATTAGACTGACATCTCCCTTGTTCTAGTGCTTATTAGACTGACATCTCCCTTGTTCTAGTGTTTATTAGACTGACATCTCCCTTGTTCTAGGGTTTATTAGACTGACATCCCCCTTGTTCTAGGGTTTATTAGACTGACATCTCCCTTGTTCTAGTGCTTATTAGACTGACATCTCCCTTGTTCTAGTGCTTATTAGACTGACATCTCCCTTGTTCTAGTGTTTATTAGACTGACATCTCCCTTGTTCTAGGGTTTATTAGACTGACATCTCCCTTGTTCTAGTGTTTATTAGACTGACATCTCCCTTGTTCTATTGTTTATTAGACTGACATCTCCCTTGTTCTAGTGCTTATTAGACTGACATCTCCCTTGTTCTAGTGTTTATTAGACTGACATCTCCCTTGTTCTAGGGTTTATTAGACTGACATCTCCCTTGTTCTAGGGTTTATTAGACTGACATCTCCCTTGTTCTAGGGCTTATTAGACTGACATCTCCCTTGTTCTAGTGTTTATTAGACTGACATCTCCCTTGTTCTAGGGTTTATTAGACTGACATCTCCCTTGTTCTAGGGCTTATTAGACTGACATCTCCCTTGTTCTAGTGTTTATTAGACTGACATCTCCCTTGTTCTAGGGTTTATTAGACTGACATCTCCCTTAGTGATGTCGCGAACATAAAAATTTGGGTTCGCGAACGGCGAACGCGAACTTCCGCAAAAGTTCACGAACTGGGTGAACTGCCATAGACTTCAATAGGCAGGCGAATTTTAAAACCCACAGGGACTCTTTCTGGCCACAATAGTGATGGAAAAGTTGTTTCAAGAGGACTAACACCTGGACGAGGGGGATCCATGGCAAAACTCCCATGGAAAATTACATAGTTGATGCAGAGTCTAGTTTTAAGCCATAAAGGGCATAAATCACCTAACATTCCTAAATTGTTTGGAATAACGTGCTTTAAAACATCAGGTATGATGTTGTATCGATCAGGTAGTGTAAGGGTTACGGCCGCTTCACAGTGCGCAGTGTAGGTGATATACCTGCCCTGACCATGCTTTGCAGACCAGGTATCAGTGGTCAGATGGACCCTTGTCCCAACACTGTGTGCCAGACATGCCATTATAGCAGACTTATATGGCTTTGGTGTTGCTTTTTGGTAATTAGAAGGCTGCTAAATGCCACTGTGCACCACACGTGTTTTATGCCCAGCAGTGAAGGGGTTAATTGGGAGCATGTAGGCAGCTTGTAGGGTTAATTTTAGCTTAAGTGTAGTGTAGTAGACAACCCAAAGTATTGATCTAGGCCCATTTTGGTATATTTAATGCCACCATTTCACCGCCAAATGCGATCAAATTAAAAAAAATTGTTCACTTTTTCACAAACTTTAGGTTTCTCACAGAAATTATTTACAAACAACTTATGCAATTATGGCATAAATGGTTGTAAATGCTTCTCTGGGATCCC
This sequence comes from Bombina bombina, assembly GCF_027579735.1. Taxonomy (NCBI): domain Eukaryota; kingdom Metazoa; phylum Chordata; class Amphibia; order Anura; family Bombinatoridae; genus Bombina; species Bombina bombina. Next base: position 6,689,299 of record NC_069499.1, read on the forward strand.
CTTTGTTCAGAAATAGCAGACTTATATGGCTTTGGTGTTGCTTTTTGGTAATTAGAAGGCTGCTAAATGCCACTGCACACCACACGTGTTTTATGCCCAGCAGTGAAGGGGTTAATTAGGGAGCATGTAGGGAGCTTGTACAGTTAATTTTAGCTGAAGTGTAGTGTAGTAGACAACCCAAAGTATTGATCTAGGCCCATTTTGGTATATTTCATGCCACCATTTCACCGCCAAATGCGATCAAATTAAAAAAAAACGTAATCTTTTTCGTAATTTTAGGTTTCTCACTGAAATTATTTACAAACAGCTTGTGCAATTATGTCACAAATGGTTGTAAATGCTTCTCTGGGATCCCCTTTGTTCAGAAATAGCAGACATATATGGCTTTGGTGTTGCTTTTTGGTAATTTGAAGGCCGCTAAATGCTGCTGCGCATCACACGTGTATTATGGCTAGCAGTGAAGGGGTTAATTAGGTAGTTTGTAGGGAGCTTGCAGGGTTAATTTTAGCTTTAGTGTAGAGATCACCCCCCCACCTGACAGATCATCAGACCCCCTGATCCCTCCCAAACAGCTCCCTTCCCTCCCCCACAATTGTCCCCGCCATCTTAAGTACTGGCAGAAAGTCTGTCAGTACTAAAATAAAAGGTTTTTTAAAAAAATATATATTTTTTTTAAAATATTTACATATTGTGGTGTAGCATCCCCCTTAGCCTCCAACCTCCCTGATCCCCCCCAAAACAGCTCTCTACCCTTCCCATCTGCCTTATTGGCGGCCATCTTGGGTACTGGCAGCTATTATTTCACAGTCAAAAAAGTTTGTTTTTTTTAAATGTACACTACTGTTACACCAGATATGAGTGGTGGCACTGGGCAAGTGGGCACTGTATACGCTGTAAGCCTGACACACACGCTGGCAGGCAGGCAGGCAACTGCAATTAGATTACACAGGAAAAAAAAAAAAACAGACTGATGTTCTAGCCCTAAAAAGGGCTTTTTGGGGTGCTGTCCTTACAGCAGAGATCAGATGAGTCCTTCAGGACTGTAGTGGACACTGAATACACTAGCCTAGCTATTAATTTCCCTATTAAATCAGCAGCAGCTACACTGTCCCTCCTCTCACTAAGAATGCAGCTTCCGAATGAATCTAAAATGGATGCTGTCCAGGAGGTGGGAGGGTCTGGGAGGGAGGGTCTGCTGCTGATTGGCTGGAATGTGTCTTCTGACTGTGAGGTACAGGGTCAAAGTTTACTCAATAATGAGGAATAGGGGGCGGACCGAACATTGCATATGTTCGCCGGGAACTATTCGCCGGCGAACTATTCGCGACATCACTAAGTCCCTTGTTCTAGTGTTTAATAGACTGACATCTCCCTTGTTCTAGTGTTTAATAGACTGACATCTCCCTTGTTCTATGGCTTATTAGACTGACATCTCCCTTGTTCTATGGCTTATTAGACTGACATCTCCCTTGTTCTATGGCTTATCAGACTGGCATCTTCCTTGTTCTAGGGTTTATTAGACTGACATCTCCCTTGTTCTAGGGTTTATTAGACTGACATTTCCCTTGTTCTAGGGTTTATTAGACTGACATCTCCCTTGTTCTAGGGTTTATTAGACTGACACCTCCCTTGTTCTATGGCTTATCAGACTGGCATCTCCCTTGTTCTAGGGTTTATTAGACTGACATCTCCCTTGTTCTGGGGTTTATTAGACTGACATCTCCCTTGTTCTAGGGTTTATTAGACTGACATTTCCCTTGTTCTAGGGTTTATTAGACTGACATCTCCCTTGTTCTAGGGTTTATTAGATGGACATCTCCCTTGACTGACATCTCCCTTGTTCTATGGCTTATTAGACTGACATTTCCCTTGTTCTAGGGCTTATTAGACTGACATCTCCCTTGTTCTAGTGTTTATTAGACTGACATCTCCCTTGTTCTAGGGCTTATTAGACTGACATCTCCCTTGTTCTAGGGTTTATTAGACTGACATCTCCCTTGTTCTAGTGTTTATTAGACTGACATCTACCTTGTTCTAGGGTTTATTAGACTGACATCTCCCTTGTTCTATGGCTTATTAGACTGGCATCTCCCTTGTTCTATGGCTTATTAGACTGACATCTCCCTTGTTCTAGTGTTTATTAGACTGACATCTCCCTTGTTCTAGGGTTTATTAGACTGACATCTCCCTTGTTCTAGGGTTTATTAGACTGACATCTCCCTTGTTCTATGGCTTATTAGACTGGCATCTCCCTTGTTCTATGGCTTATTAGACTGGCATCTCCCTTGTTCTATGGCTTATTAGACTGACATCTCCCTTGTTCTATGGCTTATTAGACTGACATCTCCCTTGTTCTAGTGTTTATTAGACTGACATCTCCCTTGTTCTAGGGCTTATTAGACTGACATCTCCCTTGTTCTAGGGTTTATTAGACTGACATCTCCCTTGTTCTAGGGTTTATTAGACTGACATCTCCCTTGTTCTAGGGCTTATTAGACTGACATCTCCCTTGTTCTAGGGCTTATTAGACTGACATCTCCCTTGTTCTAGGGCTTATTAGACTGACATCTCCCTTGTTCTAGGGTTTATTAGACTGACATCTCCCTTGTTCTAGGGCTTATTAGACTGACATCTCCCTTGTTCTAGGGTTTATTAGACTGACATCTCCCTTGTTCTAGGGCTTATTAGACTGACATCTCCCTTGTTCTAGTGTTTATTAGACTGACATCTCCCTTGTTCTAGTGTTTATTAGACTGACATCTCCCTTGTTCTAGGGTTTATTAGACTGACATCTCCCTTGTTCTAGGGCTTATTAGACTGACATTTCCCTTGTTCTAGTGCTTATTAGACTGACATCTCCCTTGTTCTAGTGTTTATTAGACTGACATCTCCCTTGTTCTAGTGTTTATTAGACTGACATCTCCCTTGTTCTAGGGTTTATTAGACTGACATCTCCCTTGTTCTAGTGTTTATTAGACTGACATCTCCCTTGTTCTAGTGTTTATTAGACTGACATCTCCCTTGTTCTAGGGTTTATTAGACTGACATCTCCCTTGTTCTAGTGTTTATTAGACTGACATCTCCCTTGTTCTAGGGTTTATTAGACTGACATCTCCCTTGTTCTAGTGCTTATTAGACTGACATCTCCCTTGTTCTAGTGTTTATTAGACTGACATCTCCCTTGTTCTAGTGTTTATTAGACTGACATCTCCCTTGTTCTAGGGTTTATTAGACTGACATCTCCCTTGTTCTAGTGTTTATTAGACTGACATCTCCCTTGTTCTAGTGTTTATTAGACTGACATCATCTCCCTTGTTCTAGTGCTTATTAGACTGACATCTCCCTTGTTCTAGGGCTTATTAGACTGACATCTCCCTTGTTCTAGTGTTTATTAGACTGACATCATCTCCCTTGTTCTAGTGTTTATTAGACTGACATCTCCCTTGTTCTAGGGTTTATTAGACTGACATCTCCCTTGTTCTAGGGTTTATTAGACTGACATCATCTCCCTTGTTCTAGGGCTTATTAGAATGACATCTCCCTTGTTCTAGGGTTTATTAGACTGACATCTCCCTTGTTCTAGGGTTTATTAGACTGACATCATCTCCCTTGTTCTAGGGCTTATTAGACTGACATCTCCCTTGTTCTAGGGTTTATTAGACTGACATCTCCCTTGTTCTAGGGCTTATTAGACTGACATCTCCCTTGTTCTAGGGTTTATTAGACTGACATCTCCCTTGTTCTAGGGTTTATTAGACTGACATCTCCCTTGTTCTAGGGCTTATTAGACTGACATCTCCCTTGTTCTAGGGTTTATTAGACTGACATCTCCCTTGTTCTAGGGTTTATTAGACTGACATCTCCCTTGTTCTAGGGTTTATTAGACTGACATCTCCCTTGTTCTAGGGTTTATTAGACTGACATCATCTCCCTTGTTCTAGGGCTTATTAGACTGACATCTCCCTTGTTCTAGGGTTTATTAGACTGACATCTCCCTTGTTCTAGGGTTTATTAGACTGACATCTCCCTTGTTCTAGGGTTTATTAGACTGACATCTCCCTTGTTCTAGGGTTTATTAGACTGACATCATCTCCCTTGTTCTAGGGCTTATTAGACTGACATCTCCCTTGTTCTAGGGCTTATTAGACTGACATCTCCCTTGTTCTAGTGCTTATTAGACTGACATCTCCCTTGTTCTAGTGTTTATTAGACTGACATCTCCCTTGTTCTAGTGCTTATTAGACTGACATCTCCCTTGTTCTAGGGTTTATTAGACTGACATCTCCCTTGTTCTAGGGTTTATTAGACTGACATCATCTCCCTTGTTCTAGGGCTTATTAGACTGACATCTCCCTTGTTCTAGGGTTTATTAGACTGACATCTCCCTTGTTCTAGTGTTTATTAGACTGACATCTCCCTTGTTCTAGGGTTTATTAGACTGACATCATCTCCCTTGTTCTAGGGCTTATTAGACTGACATCTCCCTTGTTCTAGGGTTTATTAGACTGACATCTCCCTTGTTCTAGTGTTTATTAGACTGACATCTCCCTTGTTCTAGTGTTTATTAGACTGACATCTCCCTTGTTCTAGGGTTTATTAGACTGACATCTCCCTTGTTCTAGTGTTTATTAGACTGACATCTCCCTTGTTCTAGTGTTTATTAGACTGACATCTCCCTTGTTCTAGTGTTTATTAGACTGACATCTCCCTTGTTCTAGTGCTTATTAGACTGACATCTCCCTTGTTCTAGGGCTTATTACACATCAAGCATAAACATGTATTAAACATTCCCAGACACACACGGTGACACAATGACCAAGCTGCACTGATGCTTATATGATCAATACAGTAATGAATGACAGGGGCAGAGAGCTTTGACCTGGGTAATAAAGAGGTTTTATGGCCGCACTACACTTGCTCGTCTCCAGAAGTCACTGGCACTCAGGTACCATAATGAGCAATCTCCAGTGAAACAGGTACTTGTGACTGTCCTGGCATTACACACTGACAGCACATATAGTCTATTCATTACAGACGCATTTACGCGTCCTCTGGGAGCCATATGCGTTTTCTGTGTGGTTAACAATCTGATGAGTTTTCTGCCCAACAAATACTCTGAGCAATTAACAAATCGTCCCCATTTTCCCAGCACTGCTAGTGGGATTGTCACAGCTGCCTGTGCTATGATGTCACAAATCTAAGCCTGACATGCCTGGCAGAAAATGTGCCACCCTGATTACCGTATGGCCCCTAAATTTATTCACATACTAACAGCATGTCCTTAAAGTTGTATCTTCAATCTGTGATCAGAACATTTGATATTGGGTTGCATTACCAATTGTGGAGAGGATCACATTGGAGGGGTGCTATTAAAGGGGAGGTCCATGTGAAACCACAGCTATATATTTCTGGGATCAGATGTAATTTTACTATTGGGTACTTACATTGATTCATCCCCCAAATGTTTTCAAAATAAGTAATTGATGTAACTGATTGCAAATCCCCATAATTTGAATACAATGCAAATATTTCATTTTTTTTTTTTTATTAGGAGAAACCCAGTTCTGATTTGTAACATGTAGTGAGACTATTTCTCCTAACACAGACACGGGATAAGCTTTAGCTAATGTTTATTTGCTTAGGATAATGCTTGTTTGCTTGGGATAATGTTTGTTTGCTTGGGATAATATTTGTTTGCTTGGGATAATATTTGTTTGCTTGGGATAATGTTTGTTTGCTTGGGATAATGTTTGTTTGCTTGGGATAATATTTGTTTGCTTGGGATAATGTTTGTTTGCTTGGGATAATATTTGTTTGCTTGGGATAATGTTTGTTTTCTTGGGATAATGTTTGTTTGCTTGGGATAATATTTGTTTGCTTGGGATAATATTTGTTTGCTTGGGATAATGTTTGTTTGCTTAGGATAATGTTTGTTTGCTTGGGATAATATTTGTTTGCTTGGGATAATATTTGTTTGCTTGGGATAATATTTGTTTGCTTGGGATAATATTTGTTTGCTTGGGATAATGTTTGTTTGCTTGGGATAATATTTGTTTGCTTGGGATAATATTTGTTTGCTTGGGATAATGTTTGTTTGTTTGCTTGGGATAATGTTTGTTTGCTTAGGATAATGTTTGTTTGCTTGGGATAATATTTGTTTGCTTGGGATAATATTTGTTTGCTTGGGATAATGTTTGTTTGCTTGGGATAATATTTGTTTGCTTGGGATAATATTTGTTTGCTTGGGATAATGTTTGTTTGTTTGCTTGGGATAATGTTTGTTTGCTTGGGATAATGTTTGTTTTCTTGGGATAATGTTTGTTTGCTTGGGATAATATTTGTTTGCTTGGGATAATATTTGTTTGCTTGGGATAATGTTTGTTTGCTTAGGATAATGTTTGTTTGCTTGGGATAATATTTGTTTGCTTGGGATAATATTTGTTTGCTTGGGATAATATTTGTTTGCTTGGGATAATGTTTGTTTGCTTGGGATAATATTTGTTTGCTTGGGATAATATTTGTTTGCTTGGGATAATGTTTGTTTGTTTGCTTGGGATAATGTTTGTTTGCTTGGGATAATATTTGTTTGCTTGGGATAATGTTTGTTTGCTTGGGATAATATTTGTTTGCTTGGGATAATGTTTGTTTGCTTGGGATAATGTTTGTTTGCTTGGGATAATGCGTGTTTGATTGGGATAATGTTTGTTTGTTTGCTTGGGATAATGCTTGTTTGCTTGGGATAATATTTGTTTGCTTGGGATAATGTTTGTTTGCTTGGGATAATATTTGTTTGCTTGGGATAATGTTTGTTTGCTTGGGATAATATTTGTTTGCTTGGGATAATGTTTGTTTGCTTGGGATAATGTTTGTTTGCTTGGGATAATGCGTGTTTGATTGGGATAATGTTTGTTTGTTTGCTTGGGATAATGTTTGTTTGCTTGGGATAATATTTGTTTGCTTGGGATAATATTTGTTTGCTTGGGATAATGTTTGTTTGCTTGGGATAATATTTGTTTGCTTGGGATAATGTTTGTTTGCTTGGGATAATGCGTGTTTGATTGGGATAATGTTTGTTTGCTTGGGATAATGCGTGTTTGCTTGGGATAATGCGTGTTTGCTTGGGATAATGTTTGTTTGTTTGTTTGCTTGGGATAATGCGTGTTTGTTTGCTCGGGATAATGCGTGTTTGCTTGGGATAATGCGTGTTTGCTTGGGATAATATTTGTTTGCTTGGGATAATATTTGTTTGCTAAGGATAATGTTTCTTTGCTTGGGATAATGTTTGTTTGCTTGGGATAATATTTGTTTGCTTAGGATAATGCTTGTTTGCTTGGGATAATGTTTGTTTGTTTGTTTGCTTGGGATAATATTTGTTTGCTTGGGATAATGCTTGTTTGTTTGTTTGGGATAAAGCTTGTTTGCTTAGGATAATGTGTGTTTGCTTGGGATAATGTTTGTTTGCTTGGGATAATGTTTGTTTGCTTGGGATAATGTTTTTTTATTTGCTTGGGATAATGTTTGTTTATTTGCTTGGGATAATGTTTGTTTGCTTAGGATAATGTTTGTTTATTTGCTTGGGATAATGCTTGTTTGTGATAATGCTTGTTTGCTTGAGATAATGTGTGTTTGCTTGGAATAATGCTTGTTTGTTTGTTTGCTTGGGATAATGCGTGTTTGTTTGCTCGGGATAATGCGTGTTTGCTTGGGATAATGCGTGTTTGCTTGGGATAATATTTGTTTGCTTGGGATAATATTTGTTTGCTAAGGATAATGTTTGTTTGCTTGGGATAATGTTTGTTTGCTTGGGATAATATTTGTTTGCTTAGGATAATGCATGTTTGCTTGGGATAATGTTTGTTTGTTTGCTTGGGATAATATTTGTTTGCTTGGGATAATGCTTGTTTGTTTGTTTGGGATAAAGCTTGTTTGCTTAGGATAATGTGTGTTTGCTTGGGATAATGCTTGTTTGTTTGCTTGGGATAATGTTTGTTTATTTGCTTGGGATAATGCTTGTTTGTTTGCTTGGGATAATGTTTGTTTGTTTGTTTGCTTGGGATAATGCTTGTTTGTGATAATGCTTGTTTGCTTGAGATAATGTGTGTTTGCTTGGAATAATGCTTGTTTGTTTGCTTGGGATAATGCGTGTTTGCTTGGGATAATGTTTGTTTGTTTGCTTGGGATAATGCGTGTTTGCTTGGGATAATGCGTGTTTGCTTGGAATAATGCTTGTTTGTTTGCTTGGGATAATGCGTGTTTGCTTGGGATAATGTTTGTTTGTTTATTTGCTTGGGATAATGTTTGTTTGTTTGTTTGCTTGGGATAATGTTTGTTTGTTTGTTTGTTTGTTTGCTTGGGATAATATTTGTTTGCTTGGGATAATGCTTGTTTGCTTGGGATAATGTTTGTTTGTTTGTTTGCTTGGGATAATATTTGTTTGCTTGGGATAATGCTTGTTTGTTTGTTTGCTTGGGATAATGCTTGGGTTAATGCTTGTTTGCTTGGGATAATGCTTGGGATAATGCTTGGGATAATGCTTGTTTGCTTGGGATAATGCTTGGGATAATGCTTGGAATAATGCTTGGGATAATGCGTGTTTGCCTGGGATAATGCGTGTTTGCTTGTGATAATGCGTGTTTGCTTGGGATAATGCGTGGGATAATGCGTGGGATAATGCTTGGGATAATGCGTGTTTGCTTGGGATAATGCTTGGGATAATATTTGTTTGCTTGGGATAATGTTTGGGATAATACTTGTTTGCTTGGGATAATGCGTGTTTGCTTGGGATAATGCGTGGGATAATGCTTGTTTGCTTGGGATAATGCGTGGGATAATGCGTGTTTGCTTGGGATAATGCGTGGGATAATGCTTGTTTGCTTGGGATAATGCGTGGGATAATGCTTGTTTGCTTGGGATAATGCTTGGGATAATACTTGTTTGCTTGGGATAATGTTTGGGATAATACTTGTTTGCTTGGGATAATGCGTGTTTGCTTGGGATAATGCTTGGGATAATATTTGTTTGCTTGGGATAATGTTTGGGATAATACTTGTTTGCTTGGGATAATGCGTGTTTGCTTGGGATAATGCGTGGGATAATGCTTGTTTGCTTGGGATAATGCGTGGGATAATGCGTGTTTGCTTGGGATAATGCGTGGGATAATGCTTGTTTGCTTGGGATAATGCGTGGGATAATGCTTGTTTGCTTGGGATAATGCTTGGGATAATACTTGTTTGCTTGGGATAATGTTTGGGATAATACTTGTTTGCTTGGGATAATGCGTGTTTGCTTGGGATAATGCGTGGGATAATGCGTGTTTGCTTGTGATAATGCGTGTTTGCTTGGGATAATGCGTGGGATAATGCGTGGGATAATGCTTGGGATAATGCGTGTTTGCTTGGGATAATGCTTGGGATAATACTTGTTTGCTTGGGATAATGTTTGGGATAATACTTGTTTGCTTGGGATAATGTTTGGGATAATACTTGTTTGCTTGGGATAATGCGTGGGATAATGCTTGTTTGCTTGGGATAATGCGTGGGATAATGCTTGTTTGCTTGGGATAATGCGTGGGATAATGCGTGTTTCCTTGGGATAATGCGTGTTTGCTTGGGATAATGCGTGGGATAATGCTTGTTTGCTTGGGATAATGCGTGGGATAATGCGTGTTTGCTTGGGATAATGCGTGTTTGCTTGGGATAATGCGTGGGATAATGCTTGTTTGCTTGGGATAATGCGTTTTTGCTTGGGATAATGTTTGGGATAATACTTGTTTGCTTGGGATAATGCGTGTTTGCTTGGGATAATGCGTGTTTGCTTGGGATAATGCGTGGGATAATGCTTGTTTGCTTGGGATAATGCTTGTTTGCTTGGGATAATGCGTGTTTGCTTGGGATAATGCGTGGGATAATGCTTGTTTGCTTGGGATAATGCGTGTTTGCTTGGGATAATGCGTGTTTGCTTGGGATAATGCGTGGGATAATGCGTGGGATAATGCGTGTTTGCTTGGGATAATGCGTGTTTGCTTGGGATAATGCATGGGATAATGCTTGTTTGCTTGGGATAATGCGTGGGATAATACTTGTTTGCTTGGGATAATGCATGGGATAATGCTTGTTTGCTTGGGATAATGCTTGGGATAATACTTGTTTGCTTGGGATAATGCGTGGGATAATGCGTGTTTGCTTGGGATAATGCGTGTTTGCTTGGGATAATGCATGGGATAATGCTTGTTTGCTTGGGATAATGCGTGGGATAATGCGTGTTTGCTTGGGATAATGCTTGTTTGCTTGGGATAATGCGTGTTTGCTTGGGATAATGCGTGGGATAATGCGCGGGATAATGCGTGTTTGCTTGGGATAATGCGTGGGATAATGTGTGTTTGCTTGGGATAATGCGTGTTTGCTTGGGATAATGCGTGGGATAATGTGTGTTTGCTTGGGATAATGCGTGTTTGCTTGGGATAATGCGTGTTTGCTTGGGATAATGCGTGGGATAATGCGTGGGATAATGCGTGTTTGCTTGGGATAATGCGTGGGATAATGTGTGTTTGCTTGGGATAATGCGTGTTTGCTTGGGATAATGCGTGGGATAATGTGTGTTTGCTTGGGATAATACTTGTTTGCTTGGGATAATGCGTGGGATAATGCGTGGGATAATGCGTGTTTGCTTGGGATAATGCGTGGGATAATGCGTGTTTGCTTGGGATAATGCGTGGGATAATGCGTGTTTGCTTGGGATAATGCGTGGGATAATGCTTGTTTGCTTGGGATAATGCGTGGGATAATGCGTGTTTGCTTGGGATAATGCGTGGGATAATGCGTGTTTGCTTGGGATAATGTTGATTGGCTACATCTAACCTAAGATCACAAAAACTGTAAAAACAAAACAATAAACATGTAAAGATCAATATTTCTCCTCAAATAAAATATATTTTTCTTTACATCATTACTTTTACAAATACTGTAAAATAGACAAGGAATATTAAATCATTTATTTAACCCCTTTAACTAGTAAATTAAACGTTTTTTTGTGTGTTTTTTATTTTAATAGTGCCTTTTTTTTTTAATGTCCTGTAATAATGCTTAAATACATTTGTTAAGTAATTGCTAATGATTTTTACATTTCAAATGACTGAAAAAAGCATTGTTGCTGTTAAAATACCCCAGGGAAATTTGGGCTAAAATCTATAATGTGCTGTGTAAAGTCTAATGATGAATCTATAATAGTATTAATTGATATTGTGTCGTCACCTTGGTCTGATTTAATCCGACCTAATCAAATGTATTTTTGTGTAGAATGAAGCAGAATTGAATTTGGGTCAGTATAGACTATGGAATAACTTAATAGAGTTGTGTATTTGCACTAATTTAAGTGTAATACCCTTTGCCAGGGTCCCTGTGGACCACTCCTGACGCCCAGACACAAATCTCCAAGCAATAAGGAAAAGTGACGAGATTGTGTTTTTTTAAGAGGCAGTCAGGCCCCCAGCCCATAATTAGAGTTTGTTGTAAGAATGATTTATCGTGTCGATCAGTGAGTGTGAATACACAAGGTCACCCACACATGCTAATGAAATTCCCAGGGCTTTTCCCACTGGGCACTTCACATCTGCTGTCCTGTGAGAGTGGGGATCTGGCCTGGGTGAGATTCTCATTAAAATCACAGCAAAATGTCACAATTTTGGCAGCTTTTACATTTTTCCTTTCCTATTAGATTTGACATCCTTTAACCCCTCACTTGCCAGGCGCTGCAGACCTCCCTCAGCTGCAAAGGGTTAAACAGCTCTTTCTGATCACCAAGGGGTTAACACCTTTAAATAAGCATTGTACTAAAGATCATGTTAAGAAGTGTGCACTAGCTAAATGTCCACTCTTTGTTTCCTCTGCAATGTTACCATGAATTATGCATCTGGTGGCAGCTAATGTTGCATGATGCAAGTGTGAAAATTGCCTTTTGATTTGGCCTGCTTGGGTATTCAGTGAGGCCCTGAGGCTTGAATTAGGCCAGACCGGGGGGTCTGCAGCACGTTACATGCATGGTTACTCTCAAACACATCCTGGAAGTGCTGAAAATTAGTATGCTTCCCTAAGCTGTGATTGGGAAGATTAATCACTGTACATGATCACAGATCTAATACAGATCCATCATCATGCTGGCTAGCTACATACACAGGGTGCCTTTTAAACTAGCGCACCAGCATCCTGCTAGCTTTATGTACTGGGTGTGTAGTCAATTACACAAGTGCACCATGCAACCAGCATCCTGCGAGCTACATATTCATGGGGTGTAGCCTATTACACAAGCGCACAAAGCTCCCAGCATCCTGCTAGCTTTATGTACAGGGTGTGTAGTCTATTACACAAGTGCACAAAGCTCCCAGCATCCTGCTAGCTACATACACAGGGTGTAGCCTATTACACAAGCGCACAAAGCTCCCAGCATCCTGCTAGCTACATACACAGGGTCTATAGTCTATTACACAAGCGCACAAAGCTCCCAGCATCCTGCTAGCTACATACACAGGGTCTATAGTCTATTACACAAGCGCACAAAGCTCCCAGCATCCTGCTAGCTACATACACAGGGTCTATAGTCTATTACACAAGTGCACAAAGCTCCCAGCATCCTGCTAGCTACATACACAGGGTCTATAGTCTATTACACAAGCGCACAAAGCTCCCAGCATCCTGCTAGCTACATACACAGGGTCTATAGTCTATTACACAAGCGCTCAAAGCTCCCAGCATCCTGCTAGCTACATACACAGGGTCTATAGTCTATTACACAAGCGCACAAAGCTCCCAGCATCCTGCTAGCTACATACACAGGGTCTATAGTCTATTACACAAGCGCACAAAGCTCCCAGCATCCTGCTAGCTACATACACAGGGTCTATAGTCTATTACACAAGCGCACAAAGCTCCCAGCATCCTGCTAGCTACATACACAGGGTCTATAGTCTATTACACAAGTGCACAAAGCTCCCAGCATCCTGCTAGCTACATACACAGGGTCTATAGTCTATTACACAAGCGCACAAAGCTCCCAGCATCCTGCTAGCTACATACACAGGGTCTATAGTCTATTACACAAGCGCTCAAAGCTCCCAGCATCCTGCTAGCTACATACACAGGGTCTATAGTCTATTACACAAGCGCACAAAGCTCCCAGCATCCTGCTAGCTACATACACAGGGTCTATAGTCTATTACACAAGCGCACAAAGCTCCCAGCATCCTGCTAGCTACATACACAGGGTGTAGCCTATTACACAAGCGCACAAAGCTCCCAGCATCCTGCTAGCTTTATGTACAGGGTGTGTAGTCTATTACACAAGCGCACAAAGCTCCCAGCATCCTGCTAGCTACATACACAGGGTGTAGCCTATTACACAAGCGCACAAAGCTCCCAGCATCCTGCTAGCTACATACACAGGGTCTATAGTCTATTACACAAGCGCACAAAGCTCCCAGCATCCTGCTAGCTACATACACAGGGTCTATATTCTATTACACAAGCGCACAAAGCTCCCAGCATCCTGCTAGCTACATACACAGGGTCTATATCAGAGAGTTGATGCTGTGAGGCGTGCGGCGTGACTGGCAACAACCGTGGAACCGGCTAAGAGACCGGAAGTGACACCGGTCTAACAGATTTCAGGTTCAACCCACCAGGAAAACGGAGTGCCGTAGCTGTGGCGAAACCAAGCCACAAGTCCAAATCCAAAATACAAGAAGTAAGCAGGCACTGCAACAAGGGTTTCTTATAGATAAAAAGTATCCTTTATTGAAAAAACAAGGTTAAAAAGATTTTAACCAGCTACAAACGCTGGATAACACGCTAAAGAAGACAATGGCAGGAGTGTATGAGAGACACTATTTACTGTCTGACTAGTTTTGCATCCCTCTTGGACGCTTATTCATAGACTCACAGCTCCCAGCATCCTGCTAGCTACATACACAGGGTGTGTAGTCTATTACACAAGCGCACAAAGCTCCCAGCATCCTGCTAGCTACATACACAGGGTGTGTAGTCTATTACACAAGCGCACAAAGCTCCCAGCATCCTGCTAGCTACATACACAGGGTGTAGCCTATTACACAAGCGCACAAATCTCCCAGCATCCTGCTAGCTACATACACAGGGTGTAGCCTATTACACAAGCACACAAAGCTCCCAGCATCCTGCTAGCTACATACACAGGGTGTAGTCTATTACACAAGCGCACAAAGCTCCCAGCATCCTGTTAGCTACATACACAGGGTCTATAGTCCGTTACAGAAGCGCACAAAGCTCCCAGCATCCTGCTAGCTACATACACAGGGTCTATAGCCTATTACACAAGCGCACAAAGCTCCCAGCATCCTGCTAGCTTTATGCACAGGGTGTGTAGTCTATTACACAAGTGCACCTTGCAACCAGCATCCTGCGAGTTACATATTCATGGGGTGTAGCCTATTACACAAGCGCACGAAGGTCACAGCATCCTGCTAGCTACATACACAGGATGTGTAGTCTATTACACAAGCGCACAAAGCTCCCAGCATCCTGCTAGCTACATACACAGGGTGTATAGTCTATTACACAAGCGCACGAAAAGGTCACAGCATCCTGCTAGCTACATACACAGGATGTGTAGTCTATTACACAAGCGCACAAAGCTCCCAGCATCCTGCTAGCTACATACACAGGGTCTATAGTCTATTACACAAGCGCACAAAGCTCCCTGCATCCTGATAGTTACATAAACAGGGTGTGTAGTCTATTACACAAGCGCACAAAGCTCCCAGCATCCTGCTAGCTTTATGTACAGGGTGTGCAGTCAATTACACAAGTGCACCATGCAACCAGCATCCTGCAAGCTACATATTCATGGGGTGTAGCCTATTACACAAGCGCACAAAGCTCCCAGCATCCTGCTAGCTACATACACAGGGTGTAGCCTATTACACAGGCGCACAAAGCTCCCAGCATCCTGATAGCTACATACACAGGGTGTAGCCTATTACACAGGCGCACAAAACTCCCAGCATCCTGCTAGCTACATACACAGGGTGTAGCCTATTACACAGGCGCACAAAGCTCCCAGCATCCTGCTAGCTTTATGTACAGGGTGTGTAGTCTATTACACAAGCGCACAAAGCTCCCAGCATCCTGCTAGCTACATACACAGGGTGTAGCCTATTACACAAGCGCACAAAGCTCCCAGCATCCTGCTAGCTACATACACAGGGTCTATAGCCTATTACACAAGCGCACAAAGCTCCCAGCATCCTGCTAGCTACATACACAGGGTCTATAGCCTATTACACAAGCGCACAAAGCTCCCAGCATCCTGCTAGCTACATACACAGGGTCTATAGCCTATTACACAAGCGCACAAAGCTCCCAGCATCCTGCTAGCTACATACACAGGGTGTGTAGTCTATTACACAAGCGCACAAAGCTCCCAGCATCCTGCTAGCTACATACACAGGGTGTAGCCTATTACACAAGCGCACAAAACTCCCAGCATCCTGCTAGCTACATACACAGGGTGTAGCCTATTACACAAGCGCACAAAGCTCCCAGCATCCTGCTAGCTACATACACAGGGTGTAGTCTATTACACAAGCGCACAAAGCTCCCAGCATCCTGCTAGCTACATACACAGGGTCTATAGTCCGTTACACAAGCGCACAAAGCTCCCAGCATCCTGCTAGCTACATACACAGGGTCTATAGCCTATTACACAAGCGCACAAAGCTCCCAGTATCCTGCTAGCTTTATGCACAGGGTGTGTAGTCTATTACACAAGTGCACCTTGCAACCAGCATCCTGCGAGTTACATATTCATGGGGTGTAGCCTATTACACAAGCGCACAAAGCTCCCAGCATCCTGCTAGCTACATACACAGGGTCTATAGCCTATTACACAAGCGCACAAAGCTCCCAGCATCCTGCTAGCTACATACACAGGGTCTATAGCCTATTACACAAGTGCACAATGCTCCCAGCATCCTGCTAGCTACATACACAGGGTGTAGCCTATTACACAAGCGCACAAAGCTCCCAGCATCCTGCTAGCTACATACACAGGGTGTAGCCTATTACACAAGCACACAAAGCTCCCAGCATCCTGCTAGCTACATACACAGGGTGTAGTCTATTACACAAGCGCACAAAGCTCCCAGCATCCTGCTAGCTACATACACAGGGTATAGTCTATTGCACAAGCGCACAAAGCTCCCAGCATCCTGCTAGCTACATACACAGGGTCTATAGTCTATTACACAAGCGCACAAAGCTCCCAGCATCCTGCTAGCTACATACACAGGGTCTATTATCTGTTAAACAAGCGCACAAAGCTCCCAGCATCCTGCTAGCTACATACACAGGGTGTAGCCTATTACACAAGCGCACAAAGCTCCCAGCATGCTGCTAGCTTTATGTACAGGGTGTGTAGTCTATTACACAAGTGCACCTTGCAACCAGCATCCTGTGAGCTACATATTCATGGGGTGTAGCCTATTACACAAACGCACAAAGCTCCCAGCATCCTGCTAGCTACATACACAGGGTCTATAGCCTATTACACAAGTGCACAAAGCTCCCAGCATCCTGCTAGCTACATACACAGGGTGTAGCCTATTACACAAGCGCACAAAGCTCCCAGCATCCTGCTAGCTACATACACAGGGTGTAGCCTATTACACAAGCACATAAAGGTCCCAGCATCCTGCTAGCTACATACACAGGGTGTAGTCTATTACACAAGCGCACAAAGCTCCCAGCATCCTGCTAGCTACATACACAGGGTATAGTCTATTGCACAAGCGCACAAAGCTCCCAGCATCCTGCTAGCTACATACACAGGGTCTATAGTCTATTACACAAGCGCACAAAGCTCCCAGCATCCTGCTAGCTACATACACAGGGTGTAGCCTATTACACAAGCGCACAAAGCTCCCAGCATGCTGCTAGCTTTATGTACAGGGTGTGTAGTCTATTACACAAGTGCACCTTGCAACCAGCATCCTGTGAGCTACATATTCATGGGGTGTAGCCTATTACACAAGCGCACGAAGGTCACAGCATCCTGATAGTTACATGCACAGAATCTATAGTCTATTACACAAGTGCACCAAGGTCCCAGCATCCTGCTAGCTACATACACAGGGTGTAGCCTATTACACAAGCGCACAAAGCTCCCAGCATCCTGCTAGCTACATACACAGGGTCTATAGCCTATTACACAAGCGCACAAAGTTCCCAGCATCCTGCTAGCTACATACACAGGGTCTATAATCTATTACACAAGTGCACACAGCTCCCAGCATCCTGCTAGCTTTATATACAGGGTGTGTAGTCTATTACACAAGTGCACCTTGCAACCAGCATCCTGCTAGCTACATACACAGGGTGTAGCCTATTACACAAGCGCTCAAAGCTCCCAGCATCCTGCTAGCTACATACACAGGGTTTAGCCTATTACACAAGCGCACAAAGTTCCCAGCATCCTGCTAACTACATACACAGGGTCTATAGTCTATTACACAAGCGCACAAAGCTCCCAGCATCCTGCTAGCTACATACACAGGGTCTATAACCTATTACACAAGCGCACAAAGTTCCCAACATCCTGCTAGCTACATACACAGGGTTTAGCCTATTACACAAGCGCACAAAGTTCCCAGCATCCTGCTAGCTACATACACAGAGGGATATTTATCAAGCCGTCAACTGCAAATACGCTGGAATTCCGCAGCATAATTGTGGCGAGCTTGATTCGCCTTATTTATCAAAGCCTACAGACCGGCAAAAGTTGAAATTTGTGACGTAACATACGATCTGCCGGTCTAAATCCGACACAAATCGATGCTTACCTCATTACAAATGTTCCGAATGCAAATTCGGCACTATCTGACAACTTTTGCTAGTTATCAAATATCTACCAGGTACGCTCGCCACTATTCCGGCCCAGCGTACCTGTTTTTCAATCCGCCACCCTGGAGGCCACGGATGCCATAGGAATTAATGGGAGTCTGAAAGCAGCGAAAGCTTATGTTCGCTGCTGCCCGATATCCCATTAATTTCTATGCTAGAATAAAAGTTACGTTTACATCTAACACCCTAACATAAATCCTGAGTCTAAACACGCCTAATCTTCCGCCCTGACATCGCCGCCACCTACATAATGTTATTAACCCCTATCCCGCCGCTCCCGGACCCCGCCGCCACCTACATAATGTTATTAACCCCTATTCCGCTGCTCCCGGACCCCTCCGCAACTAAATAAATGTATTAACCCCTAAACCCCTGGCCTCCCACATCACTACCACTTACTAAACCTATTAACCCCTAAACCGCCAGCCCCCCACATTGCCATAAACTAAATTAAGCTATTAACCCCTAAACCTAACAACCCGCTAACTTTACATTATAATTACCTCATCCCTATCTTATAATAAATTTAAACTTACCTTTAGAATTAAAATAAACTATATTAAACTATTAATTAACCTACCCTAACTATTATACTAAAATTACATTAAACTATATTAAACTACTAATTAACCTACCATAACTATTATACTAAAATTCCATTAAACTATATTAAACTACTAATTAACCTACCCTCACTATTATACTAAAATTACATTAAACTATATTAAACTACTAATTAACCTACCATAACTATTATACTAAAATTCCATTAAACTATATTAAACTACTAATTAACCTACCCTCACTATTATACTAAAATTACATTAAACTATATTAAACTACTAATTAACCTACCATAACTATTATACTAAAATTCCATTAAACTATATTAAACTATTAATTAACCTATCCTATTATACTAAAATTACATTAAACTAACAATTAAATTAACTATATTACATATTTAAAAACCTACCCTACTCAAGTTATTTAAATCTACCGTAAAGAATTACTAAATTACAAAAAAATAACAACTAAATTACACAAAATAAAAAACACTAACGGCTAGATTACAAGTTTTGTCGGTAAACGAGCCTTTTATTTTCCAGCGCACACTTTAAACAACGCTGGTATTACAAGTTTTATGAATGGCTGCGTTAGCCTCAGAAAAGTGAGCGTTGAGCAAATTTAGCGCCACTTCTACCTGTAATACCAGCGTTGCTTACGGTAGCAGTAAGCTGGCAAAACGTGCTTGTGCACGATCTCCCCATAGGAAACAATAAAAAAACCTAACACCTGCAAAAAAGGAGCGTTCAGCTCCTAACGCAGCCCCATTGTTTCCTAAGGGGAAACACTCTCTAAGTTTGCACCTAACACCCTAACATGAACCCTGAGTCTAAAGACCCCTAACCTTACACTTATTAACCCCTAATCTGCCGCCCCCGCTATCGCTGACCCCTGCATATTATTATTAACCCCTAATCTGCCGCCCCCAACATCCTCACCACCTGCATTATATTATTAACCCCTAATCTGCCGCTCCGGACACCGCCGCCACCTACATTATAACTATGAACCCCTAATCTGCTGCCCCTAACATCGCCGACACCTACATTATATTTATTAACCCCTACTCTGCCGCCCCCAACCTCGCCGCCACCTAACTACAATTATTAACCCCTAATCTGCCGACCGGACATCGCCGCCACTATAATAAATGTATTAACACCTAAACCGCCGCATTCTCGCCTCGCAAACACTATTTCAATTATATTAACATCTAATCTGCCCCCCCAACGTCGCCGACACCTACAATTATTAACCCCTAATCAGCCGCCCCCAACGTCGCCGCTACTATATTAAATGTATTAACCCCTAAACCTAAGTCTAACCCTAACACCCCCCTAACTTAAATCTATTTTTAATAAATCTAAATAAAATTACCATAATTAAATAAATTATTCCTATTTAAAAATAAATACCTACCTATAAAATAAACCATAAGATAGCTACAATATAACTAATAGTTACATTGTAGCTATTTTAGGATTTATATTTATTTTACAGGCAACCGTTATTTTAACTAGGTACAATAGCTATTAAATAGTTAATAACTATTTAATAGCTACCTAGTTAAAATAATTACAAAATTACCTGTAAAATAAATCCTAACCTAAATTACAAATACACCTAACACTACACTATCAATAAATTAATTAAATAAATTAACTACAATTATCTAAAATAAAATACAATTAAATAAACTAAACTATAGTACAAAAAAACCCCACTAAATTACAAAAAATAAAAAAATATTACAAGAAGTTTAATCTAATTACACCTAATCTAATCCCCCTAATAAAATAAAAAAGCCCCCCAAAATAATAAAATTCCCTATCCTAAACAAATTAGAAATAGCCCTTAAAATGGCCTTTTGCAGGGCATTGCCCCAAAGTAATCAGCTGTTTTACCTGTAAAAAAAATAAATACAATACCCCACCCCAACATTACAACCTACCACCCACACACCCCTACTCTAAAACCCACCCGATCCCCCCTTAAAAAAACCTAACACTACCCCATTGAAGATCACCCTACCTTGAGCCGTTTTCACCCAGCTGGGCACCGATGGGGCAGAAGAGGACATCCGGACCGGCACAAGTCTTCATCGAATCCAGGTAGAAGAGGTCCTCCAAGCGGCAGAAGTCTTCATCCAAGCGGCATCTTCTATCTACAATCAATCGGAGCGGAGCGGGTCCATCTTCAATCCAGCCGACGCTGAGCCATCCTCTTCTTCCGATGTCCTAACACTGAATGAAGGTTCCTTTAAATGACCTCATCCAAGATGGCATCCCTCGAATTCCGATTGGCTGATAGAATCCTATCAGCCAATCGGAATTAAGGTAGGAAAAATCTGATTGATTGATTGATTTAATCAGCCAATCGGATTGAAGTTCAATGTGATTGGCTGATTGGATCAGCCAATAGAATTCAAGGTCAAGTCTATTGGCTGATCCAATCAACCAATTGAACTGCTAGCTACATACACAGGGTGTTTAATAATTTTATTATAGTGTTTGCGAAGTGGGGGGGCCTCGGTTTAGGGGTTAATAGGTACTTTATGGGTGTTAGTGTACTTTGTAGCACTGTAGTTAAGAGCTTTATGTTCCGGCATTAGCCCATAAAACTCTTAACTACTGACTTTTATATGCGGTAGGAGTCTTGGAGGTAGAGGCTGTACCGCTCACTTCTTCCAAGACTTGTAATACCAGCATTAGGAAAATCCCATTAAAAGGATAGGATACGCAATTGACGTAAGGGGATTTGCGGTATGGAAAAGTCGTGGAAGAAAAGTGAGCGGTACACCTGTACCTGCCAGACTTTTAATACCAGCGGGCGTTAAAAAGCAGCGTTAGGAACCCTTAACACTGCTTTTTAAAGCTAACGCCGAAATCGTAATCTAGCCGTAAGTTAAACAAAATAAAAAACACTAAGTTACACAAAATAAAAAACATTAAGTTACACAAAATAAAAAAGAAATGATCAAATATTTAAACTATTTACACCTAATCTAATAGCCCTATCAAAATAAAAAAGCCCCCCCAAAATAAAAAAAAATCCTAGCCTACAATAAACTGCCAATTGCCCTTTAAAAGGGCCTTTTGCGGGGCATTGCCCCAAAGAAATTAGCTCTTTTACCTGTAAAATAAAATACAAACACCCCCCCAACAGTAAAACCCCCCACCCACACAACCAACCCCCCAAATAAAAACCTATCTAAAAAACATAAGCTCCCCATTGCCCTGAAAAGGGCATTTTATGGGCATTGCCCTTAAAAGGGCATTTAGCTCTTTTTCAGCCCAAAGTCCCTAACCTAAAATTAAAACCCACCCAATAAACCCTTAAAAAAAACTAACACTAACCCCCGAAGATCCACTTACAGTTTTCGAAGAGCGGACATCCATCCTCATCCAAGCGGCAGAAGTCCTCAGCAAAGCGGGCCGAAGTCTTCATCCAAGCGGGCCAAAGTCTTCATCCAAGCGGGCAGAAGTCTTCATCTTCTATCTTCATCCATCCGGCGCGGAGCGGCTCCATCTTCAAGACATCCGGCACGTAGCATCCTCTTCTTACGACGACTCTTGCAGAATGAAGTTTCCCTTTAAATGATGTCATCCAAGATGGCGTCCCTTACATTCCGATTGGCTGATAGAATTCTATCAGTCAATAGGAATTAAGGTGGAAAAAATCCTATTGGCTTTTGCAATTAGCCAATAGGATTGAGCTTGCATTCTATTGGCTGATTGGAATAGCCAATAGAATGTGAGCTCAATCCTATTGGCTGATTGGATCAGCCAATAGGATGAAAGTTCAATCCTATTGGGTGATTGCAACAGCCAATAGGATTTTTTCCACCTTAATTCCTATTGGCTGATAGAATTCTATCAGCCAATCAGAATGTAAGGGACGCCATCTTGGATGACGTCATTTAAAGGGAAACTTCATTGTTCAGAAGACGTCGGAAGAAGAGGATGCTCCGCGCCGGATGTCTTGAAGATGGAGCCGCTCCGCATGGGTGAAGATAGAAGATGCCGCCTGGATGAAGACTTCTGCCCGATTGGATTAAGACTTCAGCCCGCTTGAATGAAGACTTCTGCCGCATGGATGAGGATGGATGTCCACTCTTCGAAAACTGTAAGTGGGTCTTCGGGGGTTAGTGTTAGGTTTTTTTAAGTTTTTATTGGGTGGTTTTAATTTTAGGTTAGGGACTTTTGGCTGAAAAAGAGCTAAATGCCCTTTTAAAGGCAATGCCCATACAAATGCCCTTTTCAGGGCAATGGGGAGCTTAGGTTTTTTAGATAGGGTTTTTATTTGGGGGGTTTGGTTGTGTGGGTGGTGGGTTTTATTGTTGGGTGGGTGTTTGTATTTTATTTTACAGGTAAAAGAGCTGATTTCTTTGGGGCAATGCCCCGCAAAAGGCCCTTTTAAGTGCCATTGGTAATTTATTGTAGGCTAGGGTTTTTTATTTTGGGGAGGGCTTTTTTATTTTGATAGGGCTATTAGATTAGGTGTAATTAGTTTAAATATTTGATCATTTCTTTTTTATTTTGTGTAACTTAATGTTTTTTATTTTGTGTAACTTAATGTTTTTTATTTTGTGTAATTAGATGTTATTTTTTTGTAACTTAGGAATTCTTTATAGTAGATTTAAATAACTTGAGTAGGGTTAGGGTTTATAAATATGTAATATAGTTAATTTAATTGTTAGTTTAATGTAATTTAGTATAATAGTTAGGGTAGGTTAATTAGTAGTTTAATATAGTTTATTTTAATTTTAAAGGTAAGTTTAAATTTATTATAAGATAGGGATGAGGTAATTATAATGTAAAGTTAGCGGGTTGTTAGGTTTAGGGGTTAATAGCTTAATTTAGTTTATGGCGATGTGGGGGGTTGGCGGTTTAGGGGTTAATAGGTTTAGTTAATAATGTGGGAGGCCAGGGGTTTAGGGGTTAATACATTTATTTAGTTGTGGAGGGGTCTGGGAGCGGGGGGATAGGGGTTAATAACTTTATTAGAGTTGCGGTGGGCTCCGGGTTAATACATTTATTAGAATTGCGGCGGGAAAGGGGTTAAACATTTTAGTATAGTGACTGTGTTTAGTGACCGGGTATAAATAAAGTTGGGAAAAAGCCGAATAGCAGCGAGATCGATGACTGTTAGTTAACAACAGTCTATTACACAAGCACACCAAGGTCGCAGCATCCTGCTAGCTACATACACAGGGTGTTTAGCCTATTACGCAAGCGCACAAAGCTCCCAGCATCCTCCTAGCTACATACACAGGGTGTGTAGCCTATTACGCAAGCGCACCAATGCC
Source organism: Bombina bombina (assembly GCF_027579735.1). NCBI lineage: Eukaryota > Metazoa > Chordata > Amphibia > Anura > Bombinatoridae > Bombina > Bombina bombina. The sequence goes on from NC_069499.1 coordinate 6,713,098, forward strand.
CCAGCATCCTGCTAGCTACATACACAGGGTGTGTAGCCTATTACGCAAGCGCACCAATGTCGCAGCATCCTCCTAGCTACATACACAGGGTGTATAGTCTTTTATACAAGCTCACAAAGCTCCCAGCATCTTCCTAGCTACATACACAGGGTGTGTAGCCTATTACGCAATCGCACCAATGTCCCAGCATCCTGCTAGCTACATACACAGGGTGTGTAGCCTATTACGCAAGCGCACCAATGTCCCAGCATCCTGCTAGCTACATACACAGGGTGTGTAGCCTATTACACAAGCACACCAATGTCCCAGCATCCTGCTAGCTACATACACAGGGTGTTTAGCCTATTACGCAAGCGCACCAATGTCCCAGCATCCTGCTAGCTACATACACAGGGTGTTTAGCCTATTACGCAAGTGCACCAATGACCCAGCATCCTGCTAGCTACATACACAGGGTGTGTAGCCTATTACACAAGGGCACCAAAAGTCCCAGCATCCTGCTAGCTACATACACAGGGTGTGTAGCCTATTACACAAGCGCACCAATGTCCCAGCATCCTGCTAGCTACATACACAGGGTGTGTAGCCTATTACACAAGCGCACCAATGTCCCAGCATCCTGCTAGCTACATACACAGGGTGTGTAGCCTATTACACAAGCGCACCAATGTCCCAGCATCCTGCTAGCTACATACACAGGGTGTGTAGCCTATTACACAAGCGCACCAATGTCCCAGCATCCTCCTAGCTACATACACAGGGTGTGTAGCCTATTACACAAGCGCACCAATGTCCCAGCATCCTGCTAGCTACATACACAGGGTGTATAGTCTTTTACACAAGCTCACAAAGCTCCAGGCATCCTGCTAGCTACATACACAGGGTCGTAGATCCATAATAGCACACTCTATTAGCATATTCTTTTATTTCACATAATCATTCACATTTTTGTTATCTATAATATCACACTTTAACTCACACGGTCGATTCTTATAATATTCTCCTTATTTAGGGTAGTCTTTTATCATCACACACCTGTTTTTATCTCTATTATATAGTTTTAGGATGAGAGTCATTCTTATCAGTATCCACATTCCATAACTATTCTTTCAAATCATGATGTCGACGTAATACCTGCCAAGGGGTGATAGTGGTGTCAAGCCTGCAGCTCATATTGACGTTTTACATACGTCAGGTAACACACCCATTAGACCACGTCACTTAGGAGGAGGGACGCTCTGTAACGTAGTGTATTTAAACCACCATGGTGCGCCGCGCGCGCACCCTTTGTCAAAGCCGATAAGCGGCGAAACATGCCAGGGATATGGTGAGGAGTCCAGTGAACTCCTGTGTGTTAGGTTTTATGTAGCGTTTTGGCAGGCACGATCAGCGTGACCTTACAATTCACCGCTACTATAATAAATGTATTAACCCCTAAAGCTAAGCCTAACCCTAAAGTTAAATATAATTTAAATCTAATGAAATAAAATAAATCTTATTAAATAAATTAATCCTATTTAAAGCTAAATACTTACCTGTAAAATAAACCCTAATATAGCTACAATATAAATTATAATTATATTATAGCTATTTTAGGATTTATATTTATTTTACAGGCAACTTTTATTTATTTTAACCAGGTACAATAGCTATTAAATACTTATTTACTATTTAATAGCTACCTAGTTAAAATAATTACAAAATTACCTGTAAAATAAATCCTAACCTAAGTTACAATTAAACCTAACACTACACTATCAATAAATTAATTAAATAAACTAACAACAATTATCTACAATTAAATAAACTAAACTAAATTACAAAAAAAAAAAACACTAAATTACAAAAAATAAAAAAAGATTACAAGAATTTTAAACTAATTACACCTACTCTAAGCCCCCTAAAAAAATAACAAAGCCCCCCAAAATAAAAAAATGCCCTACCCTATTCTAACATAAAAAGTTACCAGCTCTTTTACCTTACCAGCCCTTAAAAGGGCCTTTTGCGGGGCATGCCCCAAAGAAAACAGCTCTTTTGCCTGAAAAAAACATGCAATACCCCCCCAACATTACAACCCACCACCCACATACCCCTAATCTAACCCACCAAACCCCCCTTAAAAAACCTAACACTAAGCCCCTGAAGATCTCCCTACCTTATCTTCACCCAGCCGGGAATCACCGATGCGTCCAGAAGAGGGTCCGAAGTCTTCATCCTATCCAGCAAGAAGAGGACATCCGGACCGGTAGACATCTTCATCCAGGTGGCGTCTTCTATCTTCATCCATCCGGCGTGGAGCGGGACCATCTTGAAGCAGCCAACGCGGATCCATCCTCTTCTTCCGGTGACTCCCGACAAATGAAGGTTCCTTTAAGGGACGTCATCCAAGATTGCATTCTATTGGCTGATTGGAACAGCCAATAGAATGTGAGCTCAATCTGATTGGCTGATTGGATCAGCCAATCGGATTGAACTTGAATCTGATTGGCTGATTCAATCAGCCAATCAGATTTTTCCTACCTTAATTCCGATTGGCTGATAGAATCCTATCAGCCAATCGGAATTCGAGGGACGCCATCTTGGATGACGTCCCTTAAAAGAGCCTTCATTCATCGGGGGTCAACGGAAGAAGAGGATGGATCCGCGTTGGCTGCTTCAAGATGGTCCCGCTTTGCGCCGGATGGATGAAGATAGAAGACGCCGCCTGGATGAACATGTCTACCGGTCTGGATGTCCTCTTCTTGCCGGATAGGATGAAGACTTCGGAGCCTCTTCTGGACCTCTTCTTGCCGGATAGGATGAAGACTTCGGAGCCTCTTCTGGACGGATTGGTGATACCCGGCGTGGTGAAGATAAGGTAGGGAGATCTTCAGGGGCTTAGTGTTAGGTTTTTTAAGGGGAGTTTGGGTTAGATTAGGGGTATGTGGGTGGTGGGTTGTAATTTTGGGGGGGTATTGTATGTTTTTTTAAATGCAAAAGAGCTGATTTCTTTGGGGCATGCCCCACAAAAGGCCCTTTTAAGGGCTGGTAAGGTAAAAGCGCTGTTAACTTTTTATTTTAGAATAGGGTAGGGCATTTTTTTATTTTGGGGACTTTGTTATTTTTTTAGGGGGCTTAGAGTAGGTGTAATTAGTTTAAAATTCTTGTAATCTTTTTTTATTTTTTGTAATTTAGTGTTTGGTTTTTTTTGCAATTTAGTTTAGTTGATTTAATTGTAGATAATTGTAGGTAGTTTATTTAATTAATTTATTGCTAGTGTAGTGTTAGGTTTAATTGTAACTTAGGTTAGGATTTATTTTACAGGTAATTTTGTAATTATTTTAACTAGGTAGCTATTAAATAGTTATTAACTATTTAATAGCTATTGTACCTAGTTAAAATAAATACAAAGTTGCCTGTAAAATAAATATAAATCCTAAAATAGCTACAATATAATTATTCGTTATATTGTAGCTATATTTGGGTTTATTTTACAGGTAAGTATTTAGCTTTAAATAGGATTAATTTATTTAATAAGATTTATTTTATTTCGTTAGATTTAAATTATATTTAATTTAGGGGGGTGTTAGGGTTAGGGTTAGACTTTAGGGGTTAATACATTTATTATAGTAGCGGTGAGGTCCGGTTGGCAGATTAGGGGTTATTAAGTGTAGGTAAGGTAGCGGTGACATTGGGGGGGGGCAGATTAGGGGTTAATAAATATAATATAGTGGTCGGCGGTGTTAGGGGCAGCAGATTAGGGGTACATAGCTATAATGTAGGTTGCGGCGGTGTACGGAGTGGCAGATTAGGGGTTAATAATATAATGCAGGGGTCAGCGATAGCGGGGGCGGCAGATTAGGGGTTAATAAGTGTAAGGTTAGGGGTGTTTAGACTCGGGGTACATGTTAGGGTGTTAGGTGCAGACTTAGGAAGTGTTTCCCCATAGGAAACAATGGGGCTGCGTTAGGAGCTTAACGCTGCTTTTTTGCAGGTGTTAGAACTCTCAATACCAGCGTTGTTTAAAAGGTGCGGGGGGAAAAAAACACGCGTAGCTAACGCACCCCTTTGGCTGCAAAACTCTAAATCTAGCCGTAAGTGAATAAACTGGGAGTTGCAGTATCCTAAGATCTACTGTGAAACCATTTGTTAATTACACTCTTACTGAGTTTCTGGGATACATTGTCATTATTAACTGTGTCTGTGCCATTATCAGCAGACATTGACCAATATTACTCAGTATATACTAACCTAACAGGAATGTTGGGGATCCTGAAACATTTGTGCTAACTGAAATCAGCTTTTTTTTCAATCATCAGATTTAGCCTCACATAGGGTGTATTTTATTCGATGCTGACACATTATTCAGCTATATATTTACAGTTATATTACCATTGGTATACAATCTTTGAATCACGTGTCATATCTATTATTACCTGTTTCCAAGGATACAGTTAATATTGCACAGCTACATTTGTGATAGAATTTTAAGTTTACTAGTGTGAATGTCAATACCTACCTTTGCGAGTGATTTTCCACGCTGGTTCAATCTAATTAGATATTACCCTACTTACTTAGGCTTGATATAACCTTTATTATCTAAGCTAATTACGTTGACTTAGCTATTCAATTGTTTAGCTCTTTTCAGTAGCCATCACATGGTATTACCCAGCCTCAATACTGAGCAGTGCACTTACTTATTGTATTCCTCTTGTCATAGGCTCAGAATCTAATTATAGTTTCATCAGTACTGATCTATTTGTTATCTCTTGTATCATACATACTTGCACTCGCCAATAATTTCATGATTTCCATGTGTTCTTAACATAAAGTAAACTCATCTTGGATTTAACACCCAGCAGGTACTGACTTTACCTTGGAATTACACTCACTGCTCGTAGCTTGACAGTCCCATTTACTCACAATCATTACTGTTTATCAGCTGAGCTAATAATAATTCATTACTCTGAATAAACTTGATATAATTTGTACATACAGATCAATTGATATTCCAACTGTAATTGGTCACACTCCTTCAGTACTTGGACCTTAGTGTAGCTACCTATCCAGCATACACTTTTCATCCACACGCTGACCATCCTCCAATTCGTAGCATCCTGCTAGCTACATATACAGGGTGTGTAGCCTATTACGCAAGCGCACCAATATCACAGCATCCTGCTAGCTACATATACAGGGTGTGTAGCCTATTACGCAAGCGCACCAATGTCCCAGCATCCTGCTAGCTACATACACAGGGTGTGTAGCCTATTAAGCAAGCGCACCAGGGTCCTAGCATCCTGTAATGAACTGTAAAACTCTCAGGGCTATAAAGCAGCTATAGTACAATTGCCATAATTTGCCATGCGGTTAATGAGCCTCATCTGGCATAGCAATGCTTACCAGACGTGCCTCCCATCTGAGCACAAGGTCATAGAGGGTAAAAGGGGCAGCTTCAGCCAATACCCTGCTCAGTTGGCCGTGACCTGCAGGCGCGGGCAGCGTTATGTTCATTTACATTTCTCATTTGCAAGTCGTTAAGAGAGTCGCTTTGTAATCTGTCTTTCCTTTTTATTTCAATATCACAGCATCCTGCTAGCTACATATACAGGGTGTGTAGCCTATTACGCAAGCGCACCAATATCACAGCATCCTGCTAGCTACATATACAGGGTGTGTAGCCTATTACGCAAGCGCACCAATGTCCCAGCATCCTGCTAGCTACATACACAGGGTGTGTAGCCTATTACGCAAGCGCACCAATGTCACAGCATCCTGCTAGCTACATACACAGGGTGTGTAGCCTATTACGCAAGCGCACCAATGTCACAGTATCCTGCTAGCTACATACACAGGGTGTGTAGCCTATTACGCAAGCGCACCAATGTCACTGCATCCTGCTAGCTACATACACAGGGTGTGTAGCCTATTACGCAAGCGCAACAATGTCACAGCATCCTGCTAGCTACATACACAGGGCGTAGCCTATTACGCAAGTGCACCAATGTCACAGCATCCTGCTAGCTACATATACAAGGTGTGTAGCCTATTACGCAAGCGCACCAATGTCACAGCATCCTGCTAGCTACATATACAGGGTGTGTAGCCTATTACGCAAACGCACCAATGTCACAGCATCCTGCTAGCTACATATACAGGGTGTGTAGCCTATTACGCAAGCGCACCAATGTCCCAGCATCCTGCTAGCTACATATACAGGGTGTGTAGCCTATTACGCAAGCGCACCAATGTCACAGCATTCTGCTAGCTACATATACAGGGTGTGTAGCCTATTACGCAAGCGCACCAATGTCACAGCATCCTGCTAGCTACATATACAGGGTGTGTAGCCTATTACGCAAGCGCACCAATGTCCCAGCATCCTGCTAGCTACATATACAGGGTGTGTAGCCTATTACGCAAGCGCACCAATGTCCCAGCATCCTGCTAGCTACATATACAGGGTGTGTAGCCTATTAAGCAAGCGCACCAATATCACAGCATCCTGCTAGCTACATATACAGGGTGTGTAGCCTATTAATCAAGCGCACCAATATCACAGCATCCTGCTAGCTACATATACAGGGTGTGTAGCCTATTACGCAAGCGCACCAATATCACAGCATCCTGCTAGCTACATATACAGGGTGTGTAGCCTATTACGCAAGCGCACCAATGTCCCAGCATCCTGCTAGCTACATACACAGGGTGTGTAGCCTATTAAGCAAGCGCACCAGGGTCCTAGCATCCTGTAATGAACTGTAAAACTCTCAGGGCTATAAAGCAGCTATAGTACAATTGCCATAATTTGCCATGCGGTTAATGAGCCTCATCTGGCATAGCAATGCTTACCAGACGTGCCTCCCATCTGAGCACAAGGTCATAGAGGGTAAAAGGGGCAGCTTCAGCCAATACCCTGCTCAGTTGGCCGTGACCTGCAGGCGCGGGCAGCGTTATGTTCATTTACATTTCTCATTTGCAAGTCGTTAAGAGAGTCGCTTTGTAATCTGTCTTTCCTTTTTATTTCATGTTTGTCTAATCAGACCAGTTTATCCCTCAGTAATAAAACGCCTCATGGACTGCGCCGTCCCTGTTATATGGTGACCAGGCCTGGAATAACCTTTAATTTATTATTCAGGACCCCAGTGCTGATCTCATTATACACAATATCTGGAAGAAAAACCAGCACATCTTTCTACAATTCACTATTTAAAGGGACATTCTGATCCAAATAGAAATTCACATAGATGAAACATATTTACAATATAAATGTATTAGCAAAAATGCTTCTAATAAACGTTATTACTGTTTTGGCGTTAACATTTTTCTGGGCCTGTGCGGCATACCTAGATATTTTCAGTGCACCAGCATTTTAAATGCTCTTTTTTTAACTTGTAATACTTTTTGGTACTTGACGCATGAAAAAGCCGAAGTCAAGCTAAATTTACGCTGGAGCAGGAGCACTAAATATCGCTCCATTTGTAATCTATATTTATTATTAGATGGTACAAGAACCTTAGGCTTTGTGAACATGTGCTGTGTATAAAATGCTGGTGCACGGTGCATACTTAAGTACACATATGGAATAGCTATTCCTGTGGTTAAATGGCATTTGTAAATTCATTAGAGAATGTCATTTTATCACTTGTGATGCTCCAGCGCTATGTGCTTAACACCTGTAATGTAGCTAAACTCATAGTTAAGGTCTCGCTTGGGAGCTATTGAGCACTGCTGGTCCCAAGAGGAAACTTCCGCTGAACCAATCAGCAGTGGTAGTTGCTTAGCTGGGTAGTGTGACTGCTGCTGCTGAATGGATTGTAACATATGACCAGCAGTTCTCTGTGTGCCTTTGTGTTAAGCACATAGCGTTGCATTAGAGCGTGTCATGTTATCACTATATGGTCCTCTAATAACTAGGTTCCCGGGCACGGATCCAAACTCAGTACCAGACAAAGACTATCTGTATATCGGAGCTGGTATCCCAGAGCTCTCACTGTACAATAAACCAGCGATTACGTCACTGAGTCCGGTGAAATGTACTTTGTTTATTAAACAAACATTTATAGTTCTAGCTAAACCCATAGCCTGAGTGTGGTGCCTTTATAAATAAACTAGTTGGTAAGCTTGCCCAGAGGGCAGTCTATGTGTTAAAGGGACAGTTAACACCAGAATATTGTTGTTTTAAAAGATAGATAATCCCTTAATTACCAATTCCCCAGTTTTGCATAACAAACACAGTTATAATTATTAACATTTTACCTCTGTAATTACCCTGTATCTAAGCCTCAGCAGACTGCACCCTTATTTCAGTTCTTTTGACAGACTTGCATTTTAGCCAATCAGAGCTGTCTCCGTGCATGAGCTCAATGTTATCTATATGAAACACGTGAACTAATGACCTCTAATGGTGAAAAGCTATCAAAATGCATTTAGATTAGGGACGGCCTTCAAGGTCTAAGAAATTAGCCCCTATATTTAGAGTTCTGCGTTAGCCTTAAAAATCAGCGTTAAGGGGGCCTAACACTGCTTTTTAACGCCCGCTGGTATTACGAGTCAGGTAGGTACAGGTGTACCGCTCACTTTTCTTCCGCAACTTTTGGCTACCGCAAATCCCCTTACGTCAATTGTGTATCCTATCTTTTCTATGGGATTTGCCTAATGCCGGTATTACGAGTCTTGGAAGAAGTGAGCGGTACAGCCTCTACCTCCAAGACTCCTACCGCCTATAAAAGTCAGTAGTTAAGAGCTTTATGGGCTAACGCCGGAACATAAAGCTCTTAACTACCGTGCTACAAAGTACACTAACACCCATAAACTACCTATGAACCCCTAAACCGAGGCCCCCCCCCCACATCGCAAACCCTATAATAAAATTATTTAACCCCTAATCTGCCGACCGGACACTGCCGCCACCTATATTATAGCTATGAACCCCTAATCTGCTGTCTCTAACATTGCCAACACCTATATTATATTTACTAACCCTAATCTGCCCCCCAACGTCACCGCCACCTACCTACACTTATTAACCCCTAATCTGCCGACCGGACATCGCCGCCACTATAATAAATGTATTAACCCCTAAACCGCCGCACTCCCGCCTCGCAAACACTATAATAAATTTGATTAACCCCTAATCTGCCCTCCCTAACATCGCCGCCACCTACCTACAATTATTAACCCCTAATCTGCTGCCCCCAACGTCGCCGCTACTATAATAAAGTCATTAACCCCTAAACCTAAGTCTAACCCTAACACCCCCCTAAGTTAAATATAATTTAAATAAAACAAAATAAAATTACTCTAATTAAATAAATTAATCCTATTTAAAACTAAATACTTACCTATAAAATAAACCCTAATATAGCTACAAAATAACTAATAGTTACATTTGTATCTATTTTAGGATTTATATTTATTTTACAGGCAACTTTGTATTTATTTTAACTAGGTACAATAGCTATTAAATAGTTAATAACTATTTAATAGCTACCTAGTTAAAATAATTACAAAATTTCCTGTAAAATAAATCCTAACCAAAGTTACAAATACACCTAAGACTACACTATCAATAAATTAATTAAATAAATTACCTACAATCATCTAAACTAAAATACAATTAAATAAACTAAACTATAGTACAAAAAACAAACAAACACTAAATTACAAAAAATAAAAAAATATTACAAGAATTTTAATCTAATTACACCTAACCTAAGCCCCCTAATAAAATAAAAAAGCCCCCCAAAATAATAAAATTCCCTACCCTATACTAAATTACAAAAGTAATCAGCTCTTTTACCAGCCCTTAAAAGGGCCTTTTCCAGGGCATTGCCCCAAAGTAACCAGCTCTTTTACCAGCCCTAAAAAGGGCTTTTTGCGGGGCATTGCCCCAAAGTAACCAGCTCTTTTACCTGTAAAAAAAATAAATACAATACCCCCCACAACATTACAACCCACAACCCACACACCCCTACTCTAAAACCCACCCGATCCCCCCTTAATTAAACCTAACACTACCCTATTGAAGATCACCCTACCTTGAGCCATCTTCCCCCAACCGGGCCGAACTCTTCATCCGATGCGGGCACAAATGGTCCTCCAGCCGGGCAGAAGTCTTCATCCGATTGGGGCAGAAGAGGTCCTCCATCCGGCAGATGTCTTCATCCAAGCGGCATCTTCTATCTTCATCCTTCCGGCGATGAGCGGCTCCATCTTGAAGACCTTCGGCGCGGAACATCCAGCTCTACTGACGACTACCCGACGAATGAATGGTCCTTTAAATGACATCATCAAAGATGGCGTCCCTCGAATTCCGATTGGCTGATAGGATTCTATCAGCCAATCGGAATTAAGGTAGGAAAAATCCGATTGGTTGATTTAATCAGCCAATCGGATTGAACTTCAATCCGATTGGCTGATTGGATCAGCCAATAGAATTGACCAATAGAATAGAATCCTATCAGCCAATCGGAATTCGAGGGACGCCATCTTGGATGACGTCCCTTAAAGGTACCTTCTTTCGGTGTTAGGACGTCGCTGGAAGAAGATGGCTCTGCGTCGGCTGGATGGAAGATGGCTCCGCTCCGCTCCGGATGATTGAAGATAGAAGATGCCACTTGGATGAAGACTTCTACCGGATGGAGGACCTCTTCTGCCCCGCTTGGATGAAGAGTTCGGCCCAGCTGGGTGAAGACGGCTCAAGTTAGGGTGATCTTCAGTGGGGTAGTGTTAGGTTTATTTAAGGGGGGGATCGTGTGGGTTTTAGAGTAGGGGTGTGTGGGTGGTGGGTTGTAATGTTGGGGGGGGATTGTATTTATTTTTTTTACAGGTAAAAGAGCTGATTACTTTGGGGCAATGCCTCGCAAAAAGCCCTTTTAAGGGCTGGTAAAAGAGCTGGTTACTTTGGGGCAATGCCTCGCAAAAAGCCCTTTTAAGGGCTGGTAAAAGAGCTGATTACTTTTGTAATTTAGTATAGGATAGGGAATTTTATTATTTTGGGGGGCTTTTTTATTTTATTAGGGGGCTTAGATTAGGTGTAATTAGATTAAAATTCTTGTAATATTTTTTTATTTTTTGTAATTTAGTGGGGGGGTTTTGTACTATAGTTTAGTTTATTTAATTGTATTTTAGTTTAGATGATTGTAGGTAATTTATTTAATTAATTTATTGATAGTGTTGTGTTAGGTGTATTTGTAACTTAGGTTAGGATTTATTTTACAGGTAATTTTGTAATTATTTTAACTAGGTAGCTATTAAATAGTTATTAACTATTTAATAGCTATTGTACCTAGTTAAAATAAATACAAAGTTGCCTGTAATTAAATATAAATCCTAAAATAGCTACAATGTAACTGTTAGTTATATTGTAGCTATATTAGGGTTTATTTTATAGGTAAGTATTTAGTTTTAAATAGGATTAATTTATTTAATTAGAGTAATTTTATTTTGTTTTATTTAAATTATATTTAATCCAAGGGGGTGTTAGGGTTAGGGTTAGACTTAGGTTTAGGGGTTAATAACTTTATTATAGTAGCAGCGACGTTGGGGGCGGCAGATTAGGGGTTAATAATCGTAGGTAGGTGGCGGCGATGTTATGGAGGGCAGATTAGGGGTTAATCAAATTTATTATAGTGTTTGCGAGGCGGGAGTGCGGCGGTTTAGGGGTTAATACATTTATTACAGTGGCGGCGATGTCCGGTCGGCAGATTAGGGGTTAATAAGTGTAGGTAGGTGGCGGCGACGTTGGGGGGGCAGATTAGGGGTTAATAAATAAAATGTAGGTGTCGGCAATGTTGGGGGCAGCAGATTAGGGGTTAATAAGTGTAAGGTTAGGGGTGTTTAGACTCGGGGTTCATGTTAGGGTGCTAGGTGTAGACTTAGAGAGTGTTTCCCCGTAGGAAACAATGGGGCTGCGTTAGGAGCTGAACGCTGCTTTTTTGCAGGTGTTAGGTTTTTTTTCAGCCAGCTCAGCCCCATTGTATCCTATGGGGATATCGTGCACAAGCACGTTTAGCCAGCTTATCGCTACCGTAAGCAACGCTGGTATTGAGGATTGAAGTGGCGCTAAATTTGGCTCACGCAGCCATTCAGAAAACTTGTAATACCAGCGTTGGCTTAAGGGAGCGCTGGAAAAAAAGGAGCATTAGAGCCGCAGGTTTTTACCGACAAAACTCCAAATCTAGGCGTAGGTTTAGCTTTCAACTAAAAATACCAAGAGAACAAAGCAAAATTGGTGATAAAAGTAAATAGGAAAGTTGTTTAAAATTACATGCCCTATCTGAATCATGAAAGTTTTTTTGGACTTGACTGTCCCTTTAATAAAAATTTTTTTTTATCAAAAATTAAAAAATTAAACCTAATCCCTATGAAAATTAAAAGTCCCCCCCCCCAAATAAAAACACCCCCTAATCTAATGCCAAACTACCATCTCCCTTAAAAGGGCCTTTTGTAGGGCATTGCCCTAAGTTAAACAGCTCTTTTGCAGTTACCAAAAATTCTAAGTCCCCCCAACAGTAAAACCCACCACCTCCCAAATAAATAAACCTAACACTAAAAAACCTAAAGTATCCATTGCCCTGAAAAGGGCATTTGTATGGGCATTGCCCTTAAAAGGGCATTCAGCTCTTTTGCTGCCCATCCCTAATTAAAAAAAAAAAATTAAATCTAACTCCCAAAAATTAAAAAATTAAACCTAAGTTTAAATTAAGCTAAAGTTACAGAAAATAAAAAAATCTAAGATTACAAAAAAATAAAAAAGGCTAACATTACAGAACATAAAAAAACAAATTTCCAAAGTTTAAAAAATGATACCAAATCCCTATGAAAATAACCCCCCCCCCAAAAAAAAACACCCCCTTATCTAAGAATAATCTACCAGTAGCCCTTAAAAGGGCTTTTTGCAGGGCATTGCCCCAAGATAAACAGCTTTTATAATACACAAAGTCCGCCCTAACAGTAAAAATTCACACACACCAAACCCCCCCAAAATAAAAAACTAACACTAAAAAACCTAAAGTATCCATTACCCTGAAAAGGGCATTTGTATGGGCATTTAGCTCTTTTACAAAATGGCCACCCTAATCTAAATAAAAAAAAAAAAAAAAAACCTGTCTAACCCCCAGGTTGGTACTCACCGTTCCTAAAGTCCAGCGGAGAAGTCTTCTTTCAAGCGGCGACCTCTTTTTTCTTCTTCCAGGAACATCCGGCGCGGAGCGGAGGGCGGAGCTGAAGTCCGATGAGCGTGGAGCTGAAGACCGGCGACCCTGGAACTAAAGACCAGTGATACTGGACCTGAAGTCCGGTGATCCTGGAACTGAAAACCGGCGACCCTGGAACTGAAGACCGGCGTCCGCAGAGCCATGAAGCATGGAGGATCCTCTTCGTACGATCGCCGACCTACACTGGATAGTGAATTCAAGGTACGCGATTAAAAATTGCGTCCCTTGAATTCCTATTGGCTGATTTGATTCTTCAAATTCAAATCAGTCAATAGGATGAGAGCTACTCAAATCCTATTGGCTGTTTAAATCAACCAATAGGATGAGAGCTACTGAAATTCTATTGGCTGATTTGAACAGCCAATAGGATTTGAGTAGCTCTCATCCTATTGGCTGATTTGAATTCTTTCACCACCCTGTCATTTTTGGAATCAACCAGGATTCAGCTTCGCTGTTGACTGCCTTGCGCTGCCAACATTCCATTGAGGATGCGTGCGCAACTGCCGGCGGTGACAGACATTACAAATGCAATTATAGTATAGATGATGTATAAATGATGATGTATAAATGATGATGTATAGTTTTCCCCACAAATAACGTAGCAGCATCATGCCTTGTGTCCTGCAGAGGGCGAGATTGCACAGAGGGAAAACACACAAAATCTTTGGGATTTTTTTTACCTTATATGTTATGTAAAAGTCTCGTTTCACCTAAAGATCACTACATGGCAACATAAACATTTCTCAAGTTAAAATTTGTGGTTTTACATTTCTTTAAGGGCCTCGCCGTACTGTCGAGACTTAGATCATCTCACCTGAATGGCGAGGTTTGGAATATCAGGTCCTTAGACTATAGCGAGCACAGAAGCCCTCACATTTACTGTTCACAACTAATTTCTCACCATAGACCGTCTTTGGAGTACACTAAGGATCTTGTAAACGCCAATCATGCGTATACTTTACACAAACTAAATGCTGATTAGTCGGCAATATTCACATCACAGAGGGAGGGTCTCGCTTGTTAATAAGTGACATTAGAAGGTTATTTTGTGTGATCAGTACAGTGGGGTTCAAAACTGTAAACAATAGCCCGTTCCATAGACGCTCTTGAGGCTACCGAGGTACGTGCAATATTCAATGCTTTACCTTTCTTTTCAAGCATTTCTGTCATCAACATTTATAGTGGCATGAGCTGCCCAGTGCGCGATCTCTCTTGCGTCAAACCACCAGCAACGGGAAACAGATAGAGCAGACCTCTTGCAAAATGGTTTATGTAATTTGTAAAATATTCACACGTCATGTTTGTTATGGTAACGTAGAAAGAACGGTGCCCCAAGGGCAGGGTACAGGCATCCAGGGCATTCTAGAGGTTGGTATTTGTCACCTCACCTTGTGGTCTTATCTCGCTTTTACACACTGACAATATTGTCTGGTTTATGTTTGTCTATTTCCCTTTAGCGGGTCTCTTTTCTGCATATGTCAGCGTGTGCTGTTTACTAGAGGGTGGTTATTTTAATCCGTTTGTTCTGTAAGGTTTTAAAAGTATTTTCGTGCTGTTGGTATCCTTCAAAGGGGAACTTGTTCTATGCGCCAAATATCGAAGTTTACGATAAAGTTGTGGTACTGATGGTTATTAAGCTGCATAACTCACAACTGTAAAAAGTGACAGGTTCAGAGCTTAATAAATTCCACAATGTTGGTGTTACTGTGTCCTGCAAGTTTATCCTGTGAGATGTTTGTTAAACCAGGTTTATTAAATCTTGGCAATATCACAACTGCTACAATATGGGCTTGATTACAAGTGGAGCAATATACTATTGCTCAGCTGATATAATAGTGCTTAGTGACTATATACTAGTGCTCAGTGACTATATACTAGTGCTCATCTGATATATACTAGTGCTCAGTGACTATATACTAGTGCTCAGTGACTATATACTAGTGCTAAGCTGATATATACTAGTGCTCAGTGACTATATACTAGTGCTCAGCTGATATATACTAGTGCTCAGTGACTATATACTAGTGCTCAGCTGATATATACTAGTGCTCAGTGACTATATACTAGTGCTCAGCTGATATATACTAGTGCTCAGTGACTTTATACTCGTGCTCAGTTGATATATACTAGTGCTCAGGTGATATATACTAGTGCTCAGCTGATATATACTAGTGCTCAGTGACTATATACTCGTGCTCAGTTGATATATACTAGTGCTCAGGTGATATATACTAATGCTCATTGACTATATACTACTGCTCAGTTGATATCTACTAGTGCTCAGTGACAATATACTAGTGCTCAGCTGATATATACTAGTGCGCAGCTGATATATACTAGTGCTCATTGACTATATACTAGTGCTCAGCTGATATATACTAGTGCTCAGTGACTATATACTAGTGCTCAGCTGATATATACTAGTGCTCAGTGACTATATACTAGTGCTCAGCTGATATATACTAGTGCTCAGTGACTTTATACTCGTGCTCAGTTGATATATACTAGTGCTCAGGTGATATATACTAGTGCTCAGCTGATATATACTAGTGCTCAGTGACTATATACTCGTGCTCAGTTGATATATACTAGTGCTCAGGTGATATATACTAATGCTCATTAACTATATACTACTGCTCAGTTGATATCTACTAGTGCTCAGTGACAATATACTAGTGCTCAGCTGATATATACTAGTGCGCAGCTGATATATACTAGTGCTCATTGACTATATACTAGTGCTCAGCTGATATATACTAGTGCTCAGTGTCTATATACTACTGCTCAGCTGATGTATACTAGTGCTCAGTGACTATATACTAGTGCTCAGCTGATATATACTAGTGCTCAGTGACTATATACTAGTGCTCAGCGACTATATACTAGTACTCAGCTGATATATACTAGTGCTCAGTTGATATATACTATTGCTCAGCTGATATATACTAATGCTCATTGACTATATACTAGTGCTCAGTGACTATATACTAGTGCTCAGTTCATATATACTAGTGAAAGTGACTACTTACTAGTGTTTAACTGATATATACTAGTGCTAAGCTGATATATACTAGTGCTCAGTGACTATATACTAGTGCTCAGTGACTATATACTAGTGCTCAGCTGATATATACTAGTGCTCAGTGACTATATACTAGTGCTCATCTGATATATATTAGTGCTCAGCTGATATATACTAGTGCTCAGTGACTATATACTAGTCCACAGTCACTATATACTAGTGCTCAGCTGATATATACTAGTGCTCGGTGACTATATACTGGTGCTCAGTGACTATATACTAGTGCTCAGCTGATACATACTAGTGCTCAGCTGAAATATACTAGTGTTCAGTGACTATATACTAGTGCTCAGCTGATATATACTATTGCTCAGTGACTATATACAAGTGCTCAGATGATATATACTAGTGCTCAGTGACTATATACTAGTGCTCAGTGACTATATACTAGTGTTCAGCTGATATATATTAGTGCTCAATGACTATATACTAGTGCTTAGCTGATATATACTAGTGCTCATCTGATATATACTAGTGCTCAGCTGATATATACTAGTGCTCAGTGACTATATACTCGTGCTCAGTTGATATATACTAGTGCTCAGCTGTTATATACTAATGCTCAGTGACTATATACTAGTGCTCAGTAACTATATACTAGTGTTCAGTGACTATATACTAGTGCTTTGTGACTATATACTTGTGCTCAGTGACTATATACTAGTGCTCAATGACTATATACTAGTGTTCAGCTGATATATACTAGTGTTCAGCTGATATATACTATTGCTTAGTGACTATATACTATTGCTCAGCTGATATATGCTAGTGCTCAGTGACTATATACTAGTACACAGTGACTATATACTAGTGCTCAGTTGATATATACTAGTGCTCTGTGACTATATACTAGTGCTCAGTGACTATATACTAGTGCTCATCTGCTATACACTAGTGCTCAGTGACTATATACTAGTGCTCAGTGACTATATATTAGTGCTTAGTGACTATATACTAGTGCTCAACTGAAATATACTATTGTTCAGTGACTATATACTAGTGCTCAGCTGATATATACTAGTGCTCAATTGATATATACTAGTGCTCAGTGACTATATATTAGTGCTCAGTGACTATATACTAGTGCTCAGTGACTATATACTTGTGCTCAGCTGATATATACTAGTGCTCAGTGACTATATACTAGTCCTCATCTGATATATACTAGTGCTCATCTGATATATACTAGTGCTGAGCTGAAATATACTAGTGCTCAGTGACTATATACTTGTGCTCAGTTGATATATAGTTGTGCTTAATGACTATATACTAGTGCTCAGTGACTATATATTAGTGCTCAGTGACTATATACTAGTGCTCATCTGATATATACTAGTGCCCAGCTGATATATACTAGTGTTCAGTGACTATATATTAGTGCTCAGTGACTATATACTAGTGCTCAGTGACTATATACTTGTGCTCAGCTGATATATACTAGTGCTCAGTGACTATATACTAGTCCTCATCTGATATATACTAGTGCTCAGCTCATATATACTAGTGCTCAGTGACTATATACTTGTGCTCAGTTGATATATACTTGTGCTAAATGACTATATACTAGTGCTGAGTGACTATATACTAGTGCTCAGTGACTATATACTAGTGCTTAGTGACTATATATTAATGCTCAGTGACTACTAGTGCTTAGTGACTATATATTTGTGCTTAAGGACTATATACTAGTGCTCAGTGACTACTAGTGCTTAGTGACTATATATTTGTGCTTAATGACTATATACTAGTACTCAGTGACTACTAGTGCTTAGTGACTATATATTTGTGCTTAATGACTATATACTAGTGCTTAATGACTATATACTAGTGCTCAGTGACTATATATTAGTGCTTAGTGACTATATACTAGTGCTCAGTGACTATATACTAGTGCTTAGTGACTATATATTAATGCTCAGTGACTACTAGTGCTTAGTGACTATATATTTGTGCTTAAGAACTATATACTAGTGCTCAGTGACTACTAGTGCTCAGTGACTATATATTAGTACTCATTGACTATATACTAGTGCTCAGTGACTATATATTAATGCTCAGTGACTACTAGTGCTTAGTGACTATATATTTGTGCTTAAGGACTATATACTAGTGCTCAGTGACTACTAGTGCTTAGTGACTATATATTTGTGCTTAATGACTATATACTAGTGCTTAATGACTATATACTAGTGATCAGTGACTATATACTAGTGCTCAGAAACTATATGCTAGTGCTCAACTGATATATACTAGTGCTCATTAACTATATACTAGTGCTCATCTGCTATATACTACTGCTTAGTGACTATATACTAGTGCTCAGCTGATATATACTAGTGTTCAGTGAATATATACTAGTGCTCATCTGATATATAATAGTGCTCAGTGACTATATACTAGTTCTCAGCTGATATATACTAGAGCTCAGTGACTATATACTAGTGCTCAGTGACTATATACATGTGCTCAGTGACTATATACTAGTGCTCAGTGACTATATACTAGTTCTCAATGACTATATACTAGTGTTCAGCTGATTTATACTAGTGCTCAGTGACTATACACTAGTGCTCAGCTGATATATACTACTGCTTAGTGACTATATACTAGTGCTCAGCTGATATATACTAGTGCTCAGTGACTATATACTAGTGTTCAGGGACTATATACTAGTGCTCAGTGACTATATACTAGTGCTCAGCTGATATATACTAGTGCTCAGTGACTATATACTAGTGCTCAGTGACTATATACTAGTGCCCATCTGCTATACACTAGTGCTCAGTGACTAAATACTAGTGTTCAGTGACTATATACTAGTGCTCAGCTGAAATATACTAGTGTTCAGTGACTATATACTAGTGCTTAGTGACTATATACTAGTGCTCAGCTGAAATATACTAGTGCTCAGCTGATATATACTATTGCTCAGCTGATATATACTATTGCTCAGTGACTATATACTAGTGCTCAGAGGATATATACTAGTGCTCAGTGACTATATACTAGTGCTCAGTGACTATATACTAGTGTTCAGCTGATATATACTAGTGCTCAGTGACTATATACTAGTGCTCAGCTGATATATACTAGTGCTCAGTTGATATATACTAGTGTTTAGTAACTATATACTAGTGGTCAGTGACTATATATTACGATTCCTTCATTTGTTCCAGGTTGTTGGGACAATTTGTATGTTTTACCCTTATTTTTTACATATGTTTTTGTGCACGGTTTTCCAAATAAATCTTTGATTGATTATACGCCTGGGAGGTTTGCTGGATTTCTTTTCTGATGTTATTACCGTCTAAACAACCAGCTTAAACCTCGGCGTTCTCCAGGACAAAGGCTTGCAGTACCCGGCTTACTGACCGGCTGATGACGTCATCGTAAGACGCCGGAGTGTGTCAACAGGCATTCACAGAGGCAGAGGCTCTCACGGAGTTTGGGACTTACCTGACAAAGATACAGCAATGGCAGTCTAAGGTGCTTCGTACCGGCCCGGGGACCCACAGAGTGGTGAACGATCCGGAGGCTGAACAGGCTGCTTGGTATCCGCTAGATCTTACTTGCGTTGGTGAGTCTTCACAATACCGCTTAAAATACTCTAAGGATTGATGCTGCTGGTTATGTACATTAGAAAAGTCTGGAGCTGTCTAAAGGGGGATTTCTTGTGATTTACTATATATTAGTGCTTAGTGACTATATACTAGTGCTTAGTGACTATATACTAGTGCTCAGTGACAATATACTAGTGCTCAGTGACTATATATTAGTGCTTAGTGTCTATATACTAGTGCTAAATGACTATATACTAGTGCTCAGTGACTATATATTAGTGCTTAGTGACTATATACTAGTGCTCAGTGACAATATACTAGTGCTTAGTGACTATACATTAGTGCTTAGTGTCTATATACTAGTGCTAAATGACTATACACTAGTGCTCAGTGACTATATATTAATGCTTAGTGACTATATACTAGTGCTCAGTTACTATATATTAATGCTTAGTGTCTATATACTCGTGCTCAGTGAATATGGGGCATATTTATCAAGCTCTGTATGGGCTTGATAAACACCAGTTATGAAGCAGTGGTCACAAAGACCGCTGCTCCATAACCTGTCCGTCTGCTCTTAGCAGGTGTACAGACATTGCCGCAATTCAACCCGATCAAGTACGATCGGGTTGATTGACACCCCCTGTTGGTGGCCAATTGGCCGCGAGTCTGCATGGGGGTGGCGTTGCACCTGCAGCTCTTGTGAGCTGCTGGTGCAATGCTGCATACGGCGAGCGTATTGCTCGCCGTATTCAGCGAGGGCTGGCAGACCTGATCCGCACTGTCTGATCAGGTCCGCCAGACCTTGATAAATAGGGGCCTATATATTAGTGCTTAGTGACTATATACTAGTGCTCAGTGACTATATATTAGTGCTCATTGACTATATACTAGTGCTCAGTGACTATATACTAGTGCTCAGTGACTATATACTAATGCTCAGTGACTACTAGTACTTAGTGACTATATATTTGTGCTTAATGACTATATACTAGTGCTCAGTGACTATATACTAGTGCTCATCTGATATATACTGATGCTCAGTGACTATATACTAGTGCTCAGCTGATATATACTAGTGCTCAGTGACTATATACTAGTGCTTAGTGACTATATACTAGTGCTCAGTGACTATATATTAGTGCTTAGGGACTATATACTAGTGCTCAGTTACTATATATTAGTGCTTAGTGACTATATACTAGGGCTTAGTGAATATATACTAGTGCACAGTGACTATATACTAGTGCTCAGCTGATATATACTAGTGTTCAGTGACTATATACTAGTGCACAGTGAATATATACTAGTGCTCAGCTGATAAATACTAGTGCTCAGTGACTATATACTAGTGCTCAGTGACTATATACTAGTGCTCAGCTGATATATACTAGTGCTCAGTGACTATATACTAGCACTCAGTGACTATATATTAGTGCTTAGTGACTATATACTAGGGCTTAGTGAATATATACTAGTGCACAGTGACTATATACTAGTGCTCAGCTGATATATACTAGTGTTCAGTGACTATATACTAGTGCACAGTGAATATATACTAGTGCTCAGCTGATATATACTAGTGCTCAGTGACTATATACTAGTGCTCAGTGACTATATACTAGTGCTCAGCTGATATATACTAGTGTTCAGTAACTATATATTAGTGCTTAGTGACTTTATACTAGCGCTCAGTGACTATATATTAGTGCTTATTGACTATATCCTAGTGCTCTGTGACTATATATTAGTGCTTAGTGACTATATACTAGTGTTCAGTGACTATATACTAGTGCTCAGCTGATATATACTAGTGCTCAGTGACTATATACTAGTGCTCAGTGACTATATATTAGTGCTTAGTGACTATATACTAGTGCTCAGCTGATATATACTAGTGCTCAGCTGATATATACTAGTGCTCAGTGACTATATAATAGTGTTCATAGACTATATATTAGTGCTTAGTGACTATATACTAGTGCTCAGCTGATATATACTAGTGCTCAGTGACTATATACTAGTGCTCAGTGACTATATATTAGTGCTTAGTGACTATATACTAGTGTTCAGTGCCTATATACTAGTGCTCAGCTGATATATACTAGTGCTCAGGGACTATATACTAGTGCTCAGTTACTATATATTAGTGCTTAGTGACTATATATTAGTGCTCAGCTGATATATACTAGTGCTCAGCTGATATATACTAGTGCTCAGTGACTATATACTAGTGCTTATTGACTATATACTAGTGCTCTGTGACTATATATTAGTGCTTAGTGACTATATACTAGTGTTCAGTGATTATATACTAGTGCTCAGCTGATATATACTAGTGCTCAGTGACTATATACTAGTGCTTAGTGACTATATACTAGTGCTCAGCTGATATATACTAGTGCTCAGCTGATATATACTAGTGCTCAGTGACTATATACTAGTGCTCAGAGACTATATATTAGTGCTTAGTGACTATATACTAGTGCTCAGAGACTATATATTAGTGCTTAGTGACTATATACTAGTGCTCAGCTGATATATACTAGTGCTCAGTGACTATATACTAGTGCTCAGTGACTATATATTAGTGCTTAGTGACTATATACTAGTGTTCAGTGACTATATACTAGTGCTCGGCTGATATATACTAGTGCTCACTGACTATATACTAGTGCTCAGTTACTATATATTAGTGCTTAGTGACTATATACTAGTGTTCAGCTGATATATACTAGTGTTCAGTGACTATATATTAGTGCTTAGTGACTATATACTAGTGCTCAGCTGATATATACTAGTGTTCAGTGACTATATATTAGTGCTTAGTGACTATATACTAGTGCTCAGCTGATATATACTAGTTCTCAGTGACTATATACTAGCGCTCAGTGACTATATATTAGTGCTTAGTGACTATATACTAGTGCTCAGCTGATATATATTAGTGCTTAGTGACTATATACTAGGGCTTAGTGAATATATACTAGTGCACAGTGACTATATACTAGTGCTCAGCTGATATATACTAGTGTTCAGTGACTATATACTAGTGCACAGTGAATATATACTAGTGCTCAGCTGATATATACGAGTGCTCAGTGACTATATACTAGTGTTCAGCTGATATATACTAGTGTTCAGTAACTATATATTAGTGCTTAGTGACTTTATACTAGCGCTCAGTGACTATATATTAGTGCTTATTGACTATATAATAGTGCTCTGTGACTATATATTAGTGCTTAGTGACTATATACTAGTGTTCAGTGACTATATACTAGTGCTCAGCTGATATATACTAGTGCTCAGTGACTATATACTAGTGCTCAGTGACTATATATTAGTGCTTAGTGACTATATACTAGTGCTCAGCTGATATATACTAGTGCTCAGTGACTATATACTAGTGCTCAGAGACTATATATTATTGCTTAGTGACTATATACTAGTGCTCAGCTGATATATACTAGTGCTCAGTGACTATATACTAGTGCTCAGTGACTATATATTAGTGCTTAGTGACTATATACTAGTGTTCAGTGCCTATATACTAGTGCTCAGCTGATATATACTAGTGCTCAGTGACTATATACTAGTGCTCAGTTACTATATATTAGTGCTTAGTGACTATATACTAGTGTTCAGCTGATATATACTAGTGCTCAGTGACTATATATTAGTGCTTAATGACTATATACTAGTGCTCAGCTGATATATACTAGTGCTCAGTGACTATATACTAGCACTCAGTGACTATATATTAGTGCTTAGTGACTATATACTAGTGCTCAGCTGATATATATTAGTGCTTAGTGACTATATACTAGTGCTCAGCTGATATATACTAGTGCTCAGTGACTATATACTAGTGCTTAGTGACTATATACTAGTGCTCAGCTGATATATACTAGTGTTCAGTAACTATATATTAGTGCTTAGTGACGTTATACTAGCGCTCAGTGACTATATATTAGTGCTTATTGACTATATACTAGTGCTCTGTGACTATATATTAGTGCTTAGTGACTATATACTAGTGTTCAGTGACTATATACTAGTGCTCAGCTGATATATACTAGTGCTCAGTGACTATATACTAGTGCTTAGTGACTATATACTAGTGCTCAGCTGATATATACTAGTGCTCAGCTGATATATACTAGTGCTCAGAGACTATATATTAGTGCTTAATGACTATATACTAGTGCTCAGCTGATATATACTAGTGCTCAGAGACTATATATTAGTGCTTAGTGACTATATACTAGTGCTCAGCTGATATATACTAGTGCTCAGTGACTATATACTAGTGCTCAGTGACTATATATTAGTGCTTAGTGACTATATACTAGTGCTCAGAGACTATATATTAGTGCTTAGTGACTATATACTAGTGCTCAGCTGATATATACTAGTGCTCAGTGACTATATACTAGTGTTCAGTAACTATATATTAGTGCTTAGTGACTATATACTAGTGCTCAGCTGATATATACTAGTGCTCAGCTGATATATACTAGTGCTCAGTGACTATATATTAGTGCTTAGTGACTATATATTAGTGCTTAGTGACTATATACTAGTGCTCAGCTGATATATACTAGTGCTCAGTGACTATATACTAGCGCTCAGTGACTATATATTAGTGCTTAGTGACTATATACTAGTGCTCAGCTGATATATATTAGTGCTTAGTGACTATATACTAGTGCTCAGCTGATATAAACTAGTGCTCAGTGACTATATACTAGTGCTCAGTGACTATATACTAGTGCTCAGCTGATATGTACTAGTGTTCAGTAACTATATATTAGTGCTTAGTGACTTTATACTAGCGCTCAATGACTATATATTAGTGCTTATTGACTATATACTAGTGCTCTGTGACTATATATTAGTGCTTAGTGTCTATATACTAGTGTTCAGTGACTATATACTAGTGCTCAGCTTATATATACTAGTGCTCAGTGACTATATACTAGTGCTTAGTGACTATATATTAGTGCTTAGTGACTATATACTAGTGCTCAGCTGATATATACTAGTGCTCAGCTGATATATACTAGTGCTCAGTGATTATATACTAGTGCTCAGAGACTATATATTAGTGCTTAGTGACTATATACTAATGCTCAGCTGATATATACTAGTGCTCAGCTGATATATACTAGTGCTCAGTGACTATATACTAGTGCTCAGAGACTATATACTAGTGCTCAGCTGATATATACTAGTGCTCAGTGACTATATACTAGTGCTCAGTGACTATATATTAGTGCTTAGTGACTATATACTAGTGTTCAGTGACTATATACTAGTGGTCAGCTGATATATACTAGTGCTCACTGACTATATACTAGTGCTCAGTTACTATATATTAGTGCTTAGTGACTATATACTAGTGTTCAGCTGATATATACTAGTGTTCAGTGACTATATATTAGTGCTTAGTGACTATATACTAGTGCTCAGCTGATATATACTAGTGCTCAGCTGATATATACTAGTGTTCAGTGACTATATATTAGTGCTTAGTGACTATATACTAGTGCTCATCTGATATATACTAGTGCTCAGTGACTATATACTAGCGCTCAGTAACTATATATTAGTGCTTAGTGACTATATACTAGTGCTCAGCTGATATATATTAGTGCTTAGTGACTATATACTAGTGCTCAGCTGATATATACTAGTGCTCAGTGACTATATACTAGCGCTTAGTGACTATATATTAGTGCTTAGTGACTATATACTAGTGCTTAGTTACTATATACTAGTGCTCAGTGACTATATACTAGTGCTCAGTGACTATATACTAGTGCTCAGCTGATATATACTAGTGCTTAGTGACTATATACTAGTGCTCAGCTGATATATACTAGTGCTCATTGACTATATATTAGTGCTCAGCTGATATAAACTAGTGCTCAGCTGATATATACTAGTGCTCAGTGACTATATACTAGTGCTTAGTGACTATATACTAGTGCTCAGCTGATATATACTAGTGCTCAGTGACTATATACTATTGCTCAGTGACTATATACTAGTGCTCAGTTGATATATACTAGTGCTCAGCTGATATATACTAGTGCTCAGTGACTATATTGACTATATATTAGTGCTCAGTTGATATATACTAGTGCTCAGCTGATATATACTAGTGCTCAGTGACTATATATTAGTGCTTAGTGACTATATACTAGTGCTCAGCTGATATATACTAGTGCTCAGTGACTATATATTAGTGCTTAGTGACTATATACTAGTGCTCAGCTGATATATACTAGTGCTCAGTGACTATATATTAGTGCTCAGCTGATATATACTAGTGCTCAGCTGATATATACTAGTGCTTAGTGACTATATACTAGTGCTTAGTGACTATATACTAGTGCTCAGCTGATATATACTAGTGCTCAGTGACTATATACTAGTGCTCAGTGACTATATACTAGTGCTCAGCTGATATATACTAGTGCTCAGCTGATATATACTAGTGCTCAGTGACTATATATTAGTGCTCAGTGACTATATATTAGTGCTCAGCTGATATATACTAGTGCTCAGCTGATATATACTAGTGCTCAGTGACTATATATTAGTGCTTAGTGACTATATACTAGTGCTCAGCTGATATATACTAGTGCTCAGTGACTATATATTAGTGTTTAGTGACTATATACTAGTGCTCAGCTGATATATACTAGTGCTCAGCTGATATATACTAGTGCTCAGTGACTATATACTAGTGCTTAGTGACTATATACTAGTGCTCAGCTGATATATACTACTGCTCAGTCAGTGACTATATACTAGTGCTCAGTGACTATATATTAGTGCTTAGTGACTATATACTAGTGCTTAGTGACTATATACTAGTGCTTAGTGACTATATACTAGTGTTTAGTGACTATATACTAGTGCTCAGCTGATATATACTAGTGCTCAGTGACTATATACTAGTGCTTAGTGACTATATACTAGTGCTCAGCTGATATATACTAGTACTCAGTGACTATATATTAGTGCTTAGTGACTATATACTAGTGCTCAGCTGATATATACTAGTGCTCAGTGACTATATACTAGTGCTCAGCTGATATATACTAGTGCTTAGTGACTATATACTAGTGCTCAGCTGATATATACTAGTGCTCAGTGACTATATACTAGTGCTTAGTGACTATATACTAGTGCTCAGCTGATATATACTAGTGCTCAGTGACTATATACTAGTGCTCAGCTGATATATACTAGTGCTCAGTGACTATATACTAGTGCTCAGCTGATATATACTAGTGCTTAGTGACTATATACTAGTGCTCAGCTGATATATACTTGTGCTCAGTGACTATATACTAGTGCTTAGTGACTATATACTAGTGCTCAGCTGATATATACTAGTGCTTAGTGACTATATACTAGTGCTCAGCTGATATATACTAGTGCTTAGTGACTATATACTAGTGCTCAGCTGATATATACTAGTGCTTAGTGACTATATACTAGTGCTCAGCTGATATATACTAGTGCTTAGTGACTATATACTAGTGCTCAGCTGATATATACTAGTGCTCAGTGTCTATATACTAGTGCTTAGTGACTATATACTAGTGCTCAGCTGATATATACTAGTGCTCAGTGTCTATATACTAGTGCTTAGTGACTATATACTAGTG
Organism: Bombina bombina; assembly: GCF_027579735.1. Classification (NCBI taxonomy): domain Eukaryota; kingdom Metazoa; phylum Chordata; class Amphibia; order Anura; family Bombinatoridae; genus Bombina; species Bombina bombina. The sequence goes on from NC_069499.1 coordinate 6,740,627, forward strand.
CTCAGCTGATATATACTTGTGCTCAGTGACTATATACTAGTGCTTAGTGACTATATACTAGTGCTCAGCTGATATATACTAGTGCTTAGTGACTATATACTAGTGCTCAGCTGATATATACTAGTGCTTAGTGACTATATACTAGTGCTCAGCTGATATATACTAGTGCTCAGTGTCTATATACTAGTGCTTAGTGACTATATACTAGTGCTCAGCTGATATATACTAGTGCTTAGTGACTATATACTAGTGCTCAGCTGATATATACTAGTGCTTAGTGACTATATACTAGTGCTCAGCTGATATATACTAGTGCTTAGTGACTATATACTAGTGCTCAGCTGATATATACTAGTGCTCAGTGACTATATACTAGTGCTCAGTGACTATATACTAGTGCTCAGTGACTATATACTAGTGCTCAGTGACTATATACTAGTGCTCAGCTGATATATACTAGTGCTTAGTGACTATATACTAGTGCTCAGCTGATATATACTAGTGCTTAGTGACTATATACTAGTGCTCAGCTGATATATACTAGTGCTCAGTGTCTATATACTAGTGCTTAGTGACTATATACTAGTGCTCAGCTGATATATACTAGTGCTCAGTGTCTATATACTAGTGCTTAGTGACTATATACTAGTGCTCAGCTGATATATACTAGTGCTTAGTGACTATATACTAGTGCTCAGCTGATATATACTAGTACTCAGTGACTATATATTAGTGCTTAGTGACTATATACTAGTGCTCAGCTGATATATACTAGTGCTCAGTGTCTATATACTAGTGCTTAGTGACTATATACTAGTGCTCAGCTGATATATACTAGTGCTCAGTGTCTATATACTAGTGCTTAGTGACTATACTAGTGCTCAGCTGATAATAGTCTATGCGTTAGGATGTTTGCTTTCTGCCTTGTATAACCATAAGTATAGTCCTTGTTTGTATTGTTGTTATTCCAATGCTTCAGTAAATCTGTGCTTGTAAGGCATTGCTGGAGCATTTTATAAACTGATAAACTTTGTCCACAAAATGATTCAATAATTTAATTAGTTGTTTTCCTTTTTTGTGATAGAGGGGGGGGGGGGGTCCTGGGGGTGAGACAGAAGATAGGTAACCTGTAGTAACATCCCACCACTGGATATAACTGCTCCTTAATGTGAGACAATATTACACAGTGAGATGATTTCTCACAATGTCTGAGCAGCCACAAAACATGAGGTGTCCAGTGACTGCAGGGAAATGATGCAGAATTCAGTTATGCACAGACAAAGCTCAATAGTGCCATCTAGTGACAATAAACAGAATTACTGGTGCATAAAACCTATACAATCTGCAATCATTACAGCATAAGATATCACATTAGTTCTGCTCTGGATTGTGACATAAAATGTTTAACTATATAGATGGAAACCTTGGAAAATGTGCCCCATTTTTCTATGATTTAAATGGATAAAATACTCAAAGTTGTTAAAAATGATCTCTCAAATCTAAAGAGAATGATTTAAAACTAATTAGTGTTTTCTGATGATCCTATACTAAATAAACATTTTTTTGTGAGAGTTATCCCTGTAAGCCAATAAGCAGCAGAGTCCCAAGACTCAGTTCTACATAATCATGGTACATTTCCTATAAGGTTGATTTCAAATGTAAACAGATTTTTCTTTTTTATATACATGACAGAGAATGTACAAACTGCAGACCTCCCGATGCTTACCTGTTACATATCTGTCCCTAACTGGCTAAAGCAGAGGTGAAAAGACAAGATATTGTAAAATAATGCAAGTGTTACTTATAAAATGAATAGGATAGCTCTGTCTACAGTGGTAACAAGTCTGGACTGACTCCTACAAAAATCACAAAATGTAGGGATAGTTTAGCTACTGAAAAACAATTTCAGAAAATCATGTTCTAATAATGTATTAAACATTTTCTCATTCATTATGTATGTTTATGGAAGAAATAGACAAATTATCTAATTGTACAGTACTTTGTCACTTTATGATACCGGATATCATTATATGAGCACAATCATTACTTAATATCTCTAATACTGTTATCTTCCCATCACACGATCATTACTTAATATCTCTAATACTGTTATTATCACACGATCATTACTTAATATGTCTAATACCGGTTATCACATCACACGATCATTACTTAATATCTCTAATACCGGTTATTATCACACGATCATTACCTAATATCTCTAATACCGGTTATCATCACATCACACGATCATTACTTAATATCTCTAATACTGTTATCTTCCCATCACACGATCATTACTTAATATCTCTAATACCGGTTATCATCACATTACACGATCATTACTTAATATCCTAATACCGGTTATCACATCACACGATCATTACTTAATATCTCTAATACCGGTTATCATCACATCACACGATCATTACCTAATATCTCTAATACCGGTTATCATCACATCACACGATCATTACTTAATATCTCTAATACCGGTTATCATCACATCACATGATTATTACTTAATATCTCTAATACCGGTTATTATCACATCACACGATCATTACTTAATATCTCTAATACCGGTTATCACCACATCACATGATTATTACTTAATATCTCTAATACCGGTTATCACCACATCACACGATCATTACTTAATATCTCTAATACCGATAATCATCACATCACATGATTATTACTTAATATCTCTAATACCGGTTATCACCACATCACACGATCATTACTTAATATCTCTAATACCGATAATCATCACATCACATGATTATTACTTAATATCTCTAATACTGTTATCTTCCCATCACACGATCATTACTTAATATCTCTAATACTGTTATCTTCCCATCACACGATCATTACTTAATATCTCTAATACTGTTATTATCACACGATCATTACTTAATATCTCTAATACCGGTTATCATCACATTACACAATCATTACTTAATATCCTAATACCGGTTATCACATCACACGATCATTACTTAATATCTCTAATACCGGTTATCATCACATCACACGATCATTACCTAATATCTCTAATACCGGTTATCATCACATCACACGATCATTACTTAATATCTCTAATACCGGTTATCATCACATCACATGATTATTACTTAATATCTCTAATACCGGTTATTATCACATCACACGATCATTACTTAATATCTCTAATACCGGTTATCACCACATCACATGATTATTACTTAATATCTCTAATACCGGTTATCACCACATCACACGATCATTACTTAATATCTCTAATACCGATAATCATCACATCACACGATCATTACTTAATATCTCTAATACCGGTTATCACCACATCACACGATCATTACTTAATATCTCTAATACCGATAATCATCACATCACATGATTATTACTTAATATCTCTAATACCGGTTATCACCACATCACACGATCATTACTTAATATCTCTAATACCGATAATCATCACATCACATGATTATTACTTAATATCTCTAATACCGGTTATCACCACATCACACGATCATTATTTAATATCTCTAATACCATATGGTTATAAAAGTAAAAATAAAAAAACAAAGCCATTATGGCTAAATAAAAATGTGTTAAGAGAAATTAGGAAAAAACGTAGGGCATTTAAATTATTAAAAGAAAATAGTACAGACTCAGCATACAATATTTATAAGGAATGTAACAAAGCATGCAAAAAAGCAATCAAATTAGCCAAAATTGAAAATGAAAAATTAATTGCCAAGGATTCTAAGTCTAACCCTAAAAGGTTCTTTAAGTACATAAATAGCAAAAAATCTAAGAAGGATAATATAGGTACATTAAAATGTGTGGAGGGTAGCATGATAAATAATGACAGGGAGAAGGCTGAGGTACTAAACCAGTTTTTTTCTTCAGTATACACAAGAGAGGAACCATTGAATGATACTTTGGAACAGAATAGAACATGCCAGTCCATACCACTAACTGGGTTTTGTTTAGAGGATATCAGGAAAAAACTAAAAAATATTAAGGTAAATAAAACTCCAGGCCCAGATGGAATACACCCAAGGGTGTTAAGTGAATTTAGCACTGTTATAGACAAACCTTTACTCTTAATTTTTCAAGACTCATTATCCTCAGGCATGGTACCCCAGGATTGGCGTAAAGCTGATGTGGTGCCACTCTTCAAAAAGGGAAGCAGGGATGATCCAGGAAGCTATAGACCAGTTAGTCTGACATCAATAGTGGGGAAGATATTTGAAGGGATTATAAGGGATTATATTGATGAGCATATTCGTGTAAACAAGATTATGAGTTCTAATCAGCATGGCTTTAGGAGAAATAGATCATGTCAAACTAATCTAATTAGATTCTACGAGGAAGTAAGTAAAAATATAGATAAAGGGGAATCAGTTGATGTGATATACTTAGATTTTGCAAAGGCATTTGATACAGTGCCACATGAGAGATTAATGCACAAAATTAAGGGACTGGGAATAGCTGAAAATGTTAGCTCATGGATAAATAACTGGATAAAAGATAGGGAGCAACGAGTAGTAGTAAATGGATCATACTCAGATTGGACAAAGGTAATCAGTGGCGTCCCCCAGGGATCAGTACTGGGCCCTGTTCTTTTTAATATTTTTATAAATGACTTGGAGCAAGGATTAAATAGCGACATCTCTATTTTTGCAGATGATACTAAGTTAAGTAAGGTCATAAGGTCAGAGCAGGACGAACTCTCTTTACAAAGGGATTTGCTAAAATTAGAACTATGGGCAAGTGAATGGAAAATTAGATTTAATACGGAAAAATGTAAGGTTCTACATTTTGGAAGTAAAAATAAGCAGGCTACGTATTTTTTAAATGGGACAAGACTTAGCCAAACACAGGAGGAAAGGGATTTGGAAGTAGTAATAGATACCAAGCTAAAGATGAGTGCACAATGCAGGGCAGCGGCTTCTAAGGCTAATAAGATACTAGCATGTATTAAAAGAGGCATTGATTCAAGGGAGGAAAGCATAATTCTGTCATTATATAAAGCCCTGGTAAGACCTCACCTTGAGTTTGGAGTGCAGTTCTGGGGACCGATTGCTAAAAAAGATATTGCAGAACTAGAAAAAGTTCAGAGAAGGGCCACAAAGCTAATAAGGGGATTGGAGAAATTAACCTATGAGGAGAGGCTAGCCAAACTGGGTCTGTTCTCTTTAGAAAAAAGGAAAGGAGATTTAATCTCCTGCAACGGAAACGTTTTTTCACTGTAAGAGCAATAAAATTGTGGAACTCCTTACCAAAGGAGGTAGTGAATGCCAATACCATAGATTCATTTAAAAATAGTCTGGATACATTTCTGTATATAAACAAAATTCATGGATATGATTGCTAGTATTAAATGGGTCACATTTTAATGGGGTCATTTAAGCTTAACTGGAGCTTTTTGTAAGTATTTTAGATTTGTATAGGTTGAACTCGATGGACTTCAGTCTTTTTTCAACCTTATCTACTATGTTACTATGTTACTATGTTACTATTACTTAATATCTCTAATGTCGGTTATCATCACATCACATGATTATTACTTAATATCTCTAATACCGATAATCATCACATCACACGATCATTACTTAATATCTCTAATACCGGTTATCATCACATCACACGATCATTACTTAATATCTCTAATACCGGTTATCATCACATCACACGATCATTACTTAATATCTCTAATACCAGTTATTATCACATTAAACAATCATTACTTAATATCTCTAATACCGGTTATCATCACATCACACGATCATTACTTAATATCTCTAATACCGGTTATCATCACATCACACGATCATTACTTAATATCTCTAATACCGATAATCATCACATCACACGATCATTACTTAATATCTCTAATACCGATAATCATCACATCACACGATCATTACTTAATATCTCTAATACCGGTTATCATCACATTACACGATCATTACTTAATATCTCTAATACCGATAATCATCACATCACACGATCATTACTTAATATCTCTAATACCGGTTATCACCACATCACACAATCATTACTTAATATCTCTAATACCGGTTATCATCACATCACACGATCATTACTTAATATCTCTAATACCGGTTATCATCACATCACACGATCATTACTTAATATCTCTAATACCGGTTATCATCACATCACACGATCATTACTTAATATCTCTAATACCAGTTATTATCACATTAAACAATCATTACTTAATATCTCTAATACCGGTTATCATCACATCACACGATCATTACTTAATATCTCTAATACCGGTTATCATCACATCACACGATCATTACTTAATATCTCTAATACCGGTTATCATCACATTACACGATCATTACTTAATATCTATAATACCGGTTATCACCACATCACACGATCATTACTTAATATCTCTAATACCGGTTATTATCACACGATCATTACTTAATATCTCTAATACCGGTTATTATCACATCACACGATCATTACTTAATATCTCTAATACCAGTTATTATCACATTAAACAATCATTACTTAATATCTCTAATACCGGTTATCATCACATCACACGATCATTACTTAATATCTCTAATACCGGTTATCATCACATCACACGATCATTACTTAATATCTCTAATACCGGTTATCATCATATCACACGACCATTACTTAAAAACTCTAATACCGGTTATCCTCACATCACATGATCATTACTTAATATCTCTAATACCGGTTATCCTCACATCACATGATCATTACTTAATATCTCTAATACCGGTTATCATCACATCACATGATCATTACTTAATATCTCTAATACCGGTTATCATCACACGATCATTACTTAATATCTCTAATACCGGTTATCATCACATCACACGATCATTACTTAATATCTCTAATACCGGTTATCATCACATCACACGATCATTACTTAATATCTCTAATACCGGTTATCACCACATCACATGATCATTACTTAATATCTCTAATACCGGTTATCCTCACATCACACGATCATTACTTAATATCTCTAATACCGGTTATCATCACATCACACGATCATTACTTAATATCTCTAATACCGGTTATCATCACATCACACGATCATTACTTAATATCTCTAATACCGATAATCATCACATCACATCACACGATCATTACTTAACATCTCTAATACCGATAATCATCACATCACACGATCATTACTTAATATCTCTAATACCGGTTATCATCACATCACACGATCATTACTTAATATCTCTAATACCGGTTATCATCACATCACACGATCATTACTTAATATCTCTAATACCGGTTATTATCACATCACACGATCATTACTTAATATCTCTAATACCGGTTATTATCACATCACACGATCATTACTTAATATCTCTAATACCGGTTATCATCACATCACATGATTATTACTTAATATCTCTAATACCGGTTATCATCACATCACATGATCATTACTTAATATCTCTAATACCGGTTATCATCACATCACACGATCATTACTTAATATCTCTAATACCGGTTATCATCACATCACACGATCATTACTTAATATCTCTAATACCGGTTATCATCACATCACACGATTATTACTTAATATCTCTAATACCGGTTATCATCACATCACACGATCATTACTTAATATCTCTAATACCGGTTATCATCACACGATCATTACTTAATATCTCTAATACCGGTTATCATCACATCACACGATCATTACTTAATTTCTCTAATACCGATAATCATCACATCACACAATCATTACTTAATATCTCTAATACCGGTTATCCTCACATCACACGATCATTACTTAATATCTCTAATACCGGTTATCCTCACATCACACGATCATTACTTAATATCTCTAATACCGATAATCATCACATCACACGATCATTACTTAATATCTCTAATACCGGTTATCACATCACACGATCATTACTTAATATCTCTAATACCGATAATCATCACATCACACGATCATTACTTAATATCTCTAATACCGGTTATCATCACATCACACAATCATTACTTAATATCTCTAATACCGGTTATCATCACATTACACGATCATTACTTAATATCTCTAATACCGGTTATTATCACATCACACGATCATTACTTAATATCTCTAATACCGGTTATCATCACATCACACGATCATTACTTAATATCTCTAATACCGGTTATCATCACATCACACGATCATTACTTAATATCTCTAATACCGGTTATCATCACATCACACGATCATTACTTAATATCTCTAATACCGGTTATCATCACATCACACGATCATTACTTAATATCTCTAATACCGGTTATCATCACACGATCATTACTTAATATCTCTAATACTGGTTATCATCACATCACACGATCATTACTTAATATCTCTAATACCGGTTATCATCACATTAAACAATCATTACTTAATATCTCTAATACCGGTTATCATCACATCACACGATCATTACTTAATATCTCTAATACCGGTTATCATCACATTACACGATCATTACTTAATATCTCTAATACCGGTTATCATCACATCACACGATCATTACTTAATATCTCTAATACCGATAATCATCACATCACACGATCATTACTTAATATCTCTAATACCGGTTATCATCACATCACACGATCATTACTTAATATCTCTAATACCGGTTATCCTCACATCACACGATCATTACTTAATATCTCTAATACTGGTTATCATCACATCACACGATCATTACTTAATATCTCTAATACTGGTTATCATCACATCACACGATCATTACTTAATATCTCTAATACCGGTTATTATCACATCACACGATCATTACTTAATATCTCTAATACCGGTTATCATCACATCACACGATCATTACTTAATATCTCTAATACCGGTTATTATCACATCACACGATCATTACTTAATATCTCTAATACCGGTTATCCTCACATCACACGATCATTACTTAATATCTCTAATACTGGTTATCATCACATCACACGATCATTACTTAATATCTCTAATACTGGTTATCATCACATCACACGATCATTACTTAATATCTCTAATACCGGTTATCACATCACACGATCATTACTTAATATCTCTAATACCGGTTATCATCACATCACACGATCATTACTTAATATCTCTCATACCGGTTATCATCACATTACACGATCATTACTTAATATCTCTAATACCGGTTATCATCACACGATCATTACTTAATATCTCTAATACCGGTTATCATCACATCACACGATCATTACTTAATATCTCTAATACCGGTTATCATCACATCACACGATCATTACTTAATATCTCTAATACCGGTTATTATCACATCACACGATCATTACTTAATATCTCTAATACCGGTTATCCTCACATCACACGATCATTACTTAATATCTCTAATACCGGTTATCATCACATCACACGATCATTACTTAATATCTCTAATACCGGTTATCATCACATCACACGATCATTACTTAATATCTCTAATACCGGTTATCCTCACATCACACGATCATTACTTAATATCTCTAATACCGATAATCATCACATCACACGATCATTACTTAATATCTCTAATACCGGTTATCATCGCATCACACGATCATTACTTAATATCTCTAATACCGATAATCATCACATTACACGATCATTACTTAATATCTCTAATACCGGTTATCATCACATCACACGATCATTACTTAATATCTCTAATACCGGTAATCACCACATCACACGATCATTACTTAATATCTCTAATACCGGTTATCATCACATCACACAATCATTACTTAATATCTCTAATACCGATAATCATCACATCACACAATCATTACTTAATATCTCTAATACCGGTTATCATCACATCACACGATCATTACTTAATATCTCTAATACCGGTTATCACCACATCACACGATCATTACTTAATATCTCTAATACCGGTTATCATCACATCACACGATCGTTACTTAATATGTCTAATACCGGTTATCATCACATCACACGATCATTACTTAATATCTCTAATACCGGTTATCACATCACACGATCATTACTTAATATCTCTCATACCGGTTATCATCACATTACACGATCATTACTTAATATCTCTAATACCGGTTATCATCACATCACACAATCATTACTTAATATCCTAATACCGGTTATTATCACATCACATGATTATTACTTAATATCTCTAATACCGATAATCATCACATCACACAATCATTACTTAATATCTCTAATACCGGTTATCATCACATCACACGATCATTACTTAATATCTCTAATACCGGTTATCATCACATTACACGATCATTACTTAATATCTCTAATACCGGTTATCATCACATCACATGATTATTACTTAATATCTCTAATACCGATAATCATCACATCACACGATCATTACTTAATATCTCTAATACCGGTTATCATCACATCACATGATTATTACTTAATATCTCTAATACCGGTTATCACATCACACGATCATTACTTAATATCTCTAATACCGGTTATCACATCACAAGATCATTACTTAATATCTCTAATACCGGTTATCATCACATGATTATTACTTAATATCTCTAATACCGGCTATCATCACATCACATGATCATTACTTAATATCTCTAATACCGGTTATCATCACATCACACGATCATTACTTAATATCTCTAATACCGGTTATCATCGCATCACACAATCATTACTTAATATCTCTAATACCGGTTATCATCACACGATCATTACTTAATATCTCTAATACCGGTTATCATCACATCACACGATCATTACTTAATATCTCTAATACCGGTTATCATCACATCACACGATCATTACTTAATATCTCTAATACCGGTTATCATCACATCACATGATCATTACTTAATATCTCTAATACCGGTTATCATCACATCACACGATCATTACTTAATATCTCTAATACCGGTTATCATCGCATCACACAATCATTACTTAATATCTCTAATACCGGTTATCATCACACGATCATTACTTAATATCTCTAATACCGGTTATCATCACATCACATGATCATTACTTAATATCTCTAATACCGGTTATCATCACATCACACGATCATTACTTAATATCTCTAATACCGGTTATCATCACATCACACGATCATTACTTAATATCTCTAATACCGGTTATCATCACATCACACGATCATTACTTAATATCTCTAATACCGGTTATCATCACACGATCATTACTTAATATCTCTAATACCGGTTATCATCACACGATCATTACTTAATATCTCTAATACGGTTATCATCACATCACATGATCATTACTTAATATCTCTAATACCGGTTATTATCACATCACATGATCATTGCTTAATATCTCTAATACCGGTTATCATCACATCACACGATCATTACTTAATATCTCTAATACCGGTTATCATCACATCACACGATCATTACTTAATATCTCTAATACCGGTTATCATCACATCACACGATCATTACTTAATATCTCTAATACCGGTTATCATCACACGATCATTACTTAATATCTCTAATACTGGTTATCATCACATCACACGATCATTACTTAATATCTCTAATACCGGTTATCATCACATAAAACAATCATTACTTAATATCTCTAATACCGGTTATCATCACATCACACGATCATTACTTAATATCTCTAATACAGGTTATCATCACATCACACGATCATTACTTAATATCTCTAATACCGGTTATCATCACATCACACGATCATTACTTAATATCTCTAATACCGATAATCATCACATCACACGATCATTACTTAATATCTCTAATACCGGTTATCATCACATCACACGATCATTACTTAATATCTCTAATACCGGTTATCCTCACATCACACGATCATTACTTAATATCTCTAATACTGGTTATCATCACATCACACGATCATTACTTAATATCTCTAATACTGGTTATCATCACATCACACGATCATTACTTAATATCTCTAATACCGGTTATTATCACATCACACGATCATTACTTAATATCTCTAATACCGGTTATCATCACATCACACGATCATTACTTAATATCTCTAATAACGGTTATCCTCACATCACACGATCATTACTTAATATCTCTAATACTGATAATCATCACATCACCACGATCATTACTTAATATCTCTAATACTGGTTATCATCACAATCACACGATCATTACTTAATATCTCTAATACGGTTATCATCACATCACCCGATCATTACTTTAATATCTCTAATACCGGTTATCATCACATCACTCGATCATTACTTAATATCTCTACATACCGGTTATCATCACATCACACGATCATTACTAATATCTCTAATACCGTTTATCATCACATCACACGATCATTACTTAATATCTCTAATACCGGTTATCATCACATCACACGATCATTACTTAATATCTCTAATACCGTTAATCATCACATCACACGATCATTACTTAATATCTCTAATACCGGTTATCATCACATCACACGATCATTACTTAATATCTCTAATACCGGTTATCACCACATCACACGATCATTACTTAATATCTCTAATACCGGTTATCATCACATCACACGATCATTACTTAATATCTCTAATACCGGTTATCATCACATCACACGATCATTACTTAATATCTCTAATACCGGTTATCCTCACATCACACGATCATTACTTAATATCTCTAATACCGATAATCATTACATCACACAATCATTACTTAATATCTCTAATACCGGTTATCTTCGCATCACACGATCATTACTTAATATCTCTAATACCGATAATCATCACATTACACGATCATTACTTAATATCTCTAATACCGGTTATCATCACATCACACGATCATTACTTAATATCTCTAATACCGGTAATCACCACATCACACGATCATTACTTAATATCTCTAATACCGGTTATCATCACATCACACAATCATTACTTAATATCTCTAATACCAATAATCATCACATCACACAATCATTACTTAATATCTCTAATACCGGTTATCATCACATCACACGATCATTACTTAATATCTCTAATACCGGTTATCACCACATCACACGATCATTACTTAATATCTCTAATACCGGTTATCATCACATCACACGATCGTTACTTAATATCTCTAATACCGGTTATCATCACATCACACGATCATTACTTAATATCTCTAATACCGATAATCATCACATCACATGACCATTACTTAATATCTCTAATACCGGTTATCACATCACACGATCATTACTTAATATCTCTAATACCGGTTATCATCACATCACACAATCATTACTTAATATCCTAATACCGGTTATTATCACATCACATGATTATTACTTAATATCTCTAATACCGATAATCATCACATCACACAATCATTACTTAATATCTCTAATACCGGTTATCATCACATCACACGATCATTACTTAATATCTCTAATACCGGTTATCATCACATTACACGATCATTACTTAATATCTCTAATACCGGTTATCATCACATCACATGATTATTACTTAATATCTCTAATACCGATAATCATCACATCACACGATCATTACTTAATATCTCTAATACCGGTTATCATCACATCACATGATTATTACTTAATATCTCTAATACCGGTTATCACATCACACGATCATTACTTAATATCTCTAATACCGGTTATCACATCACACGATCATTACTTAATATCTCTAATACCGGTTATCATCACATGATTATTACTTAATATCTCTAATACCGGTTATCATCACATCACATGATCATTACTTAATATCTCTAATACCGGTTATCATCACATCACACGATCATTACTTAATATCTCTAATACCGGTTATCATCGCATCACACAATCATTACTTAATATCTCTAATACCGGTTATCATCACACGATCATTACTTAATATCTCTAATACCGGTTATCATCACATCACACGATCATTACTTAATATCTCTAATACCGGTTATCATCACATCACACGATCATTACTTAATATCTCTAATACCGGTTATCATCACATCACATGATCATTACTTAATATCTCTAATACCGGTTATCATCACATCACACGATCATTACTTAATATCTCTAATACCGGTTATCATCGCATCACACAATCATTACTTAATATCTCTAATACCGGTTATCATCACACGATCATTACTTAATATCTCTAATACCGGTTATCATCACACGATCATTACTTAATATCTCTAATACCGGTTATCATCACATCACACGATCATTACTTAATATCTCTAATACCGGTTATCATCACATCACACGATCATTATTTAATATCTCTAATACCGGTTATCATCACATCACACGATCATTACTTAATATCTCTAATACCGGTTATCATCACACGATCATTACTTAATATCTCTAATACCGGTTATCATCACACGATCATTACTTAATATCTCTAATACCGGTTATCATCACATCACACGATCATTACTTAATATCTCTAATACCGGTTATCATCACATCACATGATCATTACTTAATATCTCTAATACCGGTATCATCACATCACACGTTCATTACTTAATATCTCTAATACGGTTATCATCAACATCACACGATCATTACTTAATATCTCTAATACCGGTTATCATCACATACACCGATCATTACTTAATATCTCTAATACCGGTTATCATCACTTCAACGATCATCTACTTAATAGCTCTAATACCGGTTATCATCACATACACGATCATTACTTAATATCTCTAATACCGGTTATCATCCATCACGATCATTACTTAATATCTCTAATACCGGATATCATCAATCACACCGATCATTACTTAATATCTCTAATACCGGTTATCATCACATCACCACGATCATTACTTAATATCCTCTAATACGGTTATCATCACATCACACGATCATTACTTAATATCTCTAATACCGGTTATCATCACATCACACGATCATTACTTAATATCTCTAATACCGGTTATCATCACATCAAACGATCATTACTTATATCTCTAATACCGGTTATCATCACATCACACGATCATTACTTAATATCTCTAATACCGGTTATCATCACATCACACGATCATTACTTAATATCTCTAATACCGGTTATCATCACATCACACGATCATTACTTAATATCTCTAATACCGGTTATCATCACATCACACGATCATTACTTAATATCTCTAATACCGATAATCATCACATCACACGATCATTACTTAATATCTCTAATACCGATAATCATCACATCACATCACACGATCATTACTTAATATCTCTAATACCGATAATCATCACATCACACGATCATTACTTAATATCTCTAATACCGGTTATCATCACATCACACGATCATTACTTAATATCTCTAATACCGGTTATCATCACATCACATGATCATTACTTAATATCTCTAATACCGGTTATCATCACATCACACGATCATTACTTAATATCTCTAATACCGGTTATCATCACATCACACGATCATTACTTAATATCTCTAATACCGGTTATCATCACACGATCATTACTTAATATCTCTAATACCGGTTATCATCACACGATCATTACTTAATATCTCTAATACCGGTTATCACCACATCACACGATTATTACTTAATATCTCTAATACCGGTTATCATCACATCACATGATCATTACTTAATATCTCTAATACCGGTTATTATCACATCACATGATCATTGCTTAATATCTCTAATACCGGTTATCATCACATCACACGATCATTACTTAATATTTCTAATACCGGTTATCATCACATCACACGATCATTACTTAATATCTCTAATACCGATAATCATCACATCACACGATCATTACTTAATATCTCTAATACCGGTTATTATCACATCACACGATCATTACTTAATATCTCTAATACCGATAATCATCACATCACACGATCATTACTTAATATCTCTAATACCGGTTATCATCACATCACACGATCATTACTTAATATCTCTAATACCGGTTATCATCACATCACATGATCATTACTTAATATCTCTAATACCGGTTATCATCACATCACACGATCATTACTTAATATCTCTAATACCGGTTATCATCACATCACATGATCATTACTTAATATCTCTAATACCGGTTATCATCACATCACACGATCATTACTTAATATCTCTAATACCGGTTATCATCACATCACACGATCATTACTTAATATCTCTAATACCGGTTATCATCACATCACACGATCATTACTTAATATCTCTAATACCGGTTATCATCACATCACACGATCATTACTTAATATCTCTAATACCGGTTATCATCACATCACACGATCATTACTTAATATCTCTAATACCGGTTATTATCACATCACACGATCATTACTTAATATCTCTAATACCGGTTATCACATCACACGATCATTACTTAATATCTCTAATACCGGTTATTATCACATCACACGATCATTACTTAATATCTCTAATACCGGTTATCCTCACATCACACGATCATTACTTAATATCTCTAATACCGATAATCATCACATCACATGATCATTACTTAATATCTCTAATACCGGTTATCATCACATCACACGATCATTACTTAATATCTCTAATACCGGTTATCATCACATCACACGATCATTACTTAATATCTCTAATATCGGTTATCATCACATCACACGATCATTACTTAATATCTCTAATACCGGTTATCATCACATCACACGATCATTACTTAATATCTCTAATACCGGTTATCATCACACGATCATTACTTAATATCTCTAATACCGGTTATCATCACACAATCATTACTTAATATCTCTAATACCGGTTATCATCACACGATCATTACTTAATATCTCTAATACCGGTTATCACCACATCACACGATTATTACTTAATATCTCTAATACCGGTTATCACCACATCACATGATTATTACTTAATATCTCTAATACCGGTTATCACCACATCACATGATTATTACTTAATATCTCTAATACCGGTTATCATCACATCACATGATCATTACTTAATATCTCTAATACCGGTTATCACATCACACGATCATTACTTAATATCTCTAATACCGGTTATCATCACATCACACGATCATTACTTAATATCTCTAATACCGGTTATCATCACATCACATGATCATTACTTAATATCTCTAATACCGGTTATCATCACATCACACGATCATTACTTAATATCTCTAATACCGGTTATCACCCCATCACACAATCATTACTTAATATCTCTAATACCGGTTATCATCACATCACACGATCATTACTTAATATCTCTAATACCGGTTATCATCACATCACACGATCATTACTTAATATCTCTAATACCGGTTATCATCACATCACACGATCATTACTTAATATCTCTAATACCGGTTATTATCACATCACACGATCATTACTTAATATCACTAATACCGGTTATCATCACATCACACAATCATTAATTAATATCTCTAATACCGGTTATCATCACATCACACGATCATTACTTAATATCTCTAATACCGATAATCATCACATCACATGATCATTACTTAATATCTCTAATACCGGTTATCATCACATCACACGATCATTACTTAATATCTCTAATACCGGTTATCATCACATCACACGATCATTACTTAATATCTCTAATACCGGTTATCATCACATCACACGATCATTACTTAATATCTCTAATACCGGTTATCATCACACGATCATTACTTAATATCTCTAATACCGGTTATCATCACACGATCATTACTTAATATCTCTAATACCGGTTATCACATCACACGATCATTACTTAATATATCTAATACCGGTTATCACCACATCACACGATTATTACTTAATATCTCTAATACCGGTTATCACCACATCACATGATTATTACTTAATATCTCTAATACCGGTTATCACCACATCACATGATTATTACTTAATATCTCTAATACCGGTTATCATCACATCACATGATCATTACTTAATATCTCTAATACCGGTTATCATCACACGATCATTACTTAATATTTCTAATACCGGTTATCACCACATCACATGATTATTACTTAATATCTCTAATACCGGTTATCATCACATCACATGATCATTACTTAATATCTCTAATACCGGTTATCACATCACACGATCATTACTTAATATCTCTAATACCGGTTATCATCACATCACACGATCATTACTTAATATCTCTAATACCGGTTATCATCACATCACATGATTATTACTTAATATCTCTAATACCGGTTATCATCACATCACACGATCATTACTTAATATCTCTAATACCGGTTATCATCACATCACACGATCATTACTTAATATCTCTAATACCGGTTATCACATCACACGATCATTACTTAATATCTCTAATACCGGTTATCATCACATCACACGATCATTACTTAATATCTCTCATACCGGTTATCATCACATTACACGATCATTACTTAATATCTCTAATACCGGTTATCATCACATCACATGATTATTACTTAATATCTCTAATACCGGTTATCATCACATCACACGATCATTACTTAATATCTCTAATACCGATAATCATCACATCACATGATCATTACTTAATTTCTCTAATACCGGTTATCATCACATCACACGATCATTACTTAATATCTCTAATACCGGTTATCATCACATCACACGATCATTACTTAATATCTCTAATACCGGTTATCATCACATCACACGATCATTACTTAATATCTCTAATACTGGTTATCATCACATCACACGATCATTACTTAATATCTCTAATACCGGTTATCACCACATCACACGATCATTACTTAATATCTCTAATACCGGTTATTATCACATCACACGATCATTACTTAATATCTCTAATACCGGTTATCATCACATCACACGATCATTAATTAATATCTCTAATACCGGTTATCATCACATCACACGATCATTACTTAATATCTCTAATACCGGTTATCATCACATCACACGATCATTACTTAATATCTCTAATACCGGTTATCACCACATCACACGATCATTACTTAATATCTCTAATACCGGTTATTATCACATCACACGATCATTACTTAATATCTCTAATACCGGTTATCATCACATCACACGATCATTACTTAATATCTCTAATACCGATAATCATCACATCACACGATCATTACTTAATATCTCTAATACCGGTTATCATCACATCACACGATCATTACTTAATATCTCTAATACCGGTTATTATCACATCACACGATCATTACTTAATATCTCTAATACCGGTTATCATCACATCACATGATTATTACTTAATATCTCTAATACCGGTTATCATCACATCACATGATCATTACTTAATATCTCTAATACCGGTTATCATCACATCACACGATCATTACTTAATATCTCTAATACCGGTTATCATCACATCACACGATCATTACTTAATATCTCTAATACCGGTTATCATCACATCACACGATTATTACTTAATATCTCTAATACCGGTTATCATCACATCACACGATCATTACTTAATATCTCTAATACCGGTTATCATCACACGATCATTACTTAATATCTCTAATACCGGTTATCATCACATCACACGATCATTACTTAATATCTCTAATACCGATAATCATCACATCACACAATCATTACTTAATATCTCTAATACCGGTTATCCTCACATCACACGATCATTACTTAATATCTCTAATACCGATAATCATCACATCACACGATCATTACTTAATATCTCTAATACCGGTTATCACATCACACGATCATTACTTAATATCTCTAATACCGATAATCATCACATCACACGATCATTACTTAATATCTCTAATACCGGTTATCATCACATCACACAATCATTACTTAATATCTCTAATACCGGTTATCATCACATTACACGATCATTACTTAATATCTCTAATACCGGTTATCATCACATCACACGATCAATATACTTAATATCTCTAATACAGGTTATCATCACATCAACGACGATCATTACTTAATATCTCTAATACGGTTATCAAACACTTACACGATCAATTACTTAATATCTCTAAATACCAGGTTATTATCACATCACACGATCATTACTTAATATCTCTAATACCGGTTATCATCACATCACACGATCCTTACTTAATATCTCTATTACGGTTATCATCACATCACACGATCATTACTTAATATCTCTAATACCGGTTATCATCACATCACACGATCATTACTTAATATCTCTAATACGGTTATCATCACATCACACGATCATTACTTAATATCTCTAATACCGGTTATCATCACACGATCATTACTTAATATCTCTAATACTGGTTATCATCACATCACACGATCATTACTTAATATCTCTAATACCGGTTATCATCACATTAAACAATCATTACTTAATATCTCTAATACCGGTTATCATCACATCACACGATCATTACTTAATATCTCTAATACCGGTATCATCACATTCACACGATCATTACTTAATATCTCTAATACCGGTTATCATCACATCACACGATCATTACTTAATATCTCTAATACCGGTTATCATCACATCACAACGATCATTACTTAATATCTCTAATACCGGTTATCCTCACATCACAACGATCATTACTTATATCTCTAATACCTGGTTATCATCACATCACACGATCATTACTTAATATCTCTAATACCTGGTTATCATCACACGATCATTACTTAATATCTCTAATACCGGTTATCATCACATCACACGATCATTACTTAATATCTCTAATACCGGTTATCATCACATCACACGATCATTACTTAATATCTCTAATACCGGTTATCATCACATCACACGATCATTACTTAATATCTCTAATACCGGTTATCATCACATCACACGATCATTACTTAATATCTCTAATACCGGTTATCATCACATCACACGATCATTACTTAATATCTCTAATACCGGTTATCACATCACACGATCATTACTTAATATCTCTAATACCCGGTTATC
Organism: Bombina bombina; assembly: GCF_027579735.1. Lineage (NCBI taxonomy): Eukaryota > Metazoa > Chordata > Amphibia > Anura > Bombinatoridae > Bombina > Bombina bombina. The sequence continues at coordinate 6,761,858 of NC_069499.1, forward strand.
ATCACATCACACGATCAATACTTAATATCTCTCAATACCGGTTATCATCACATACACGATCATTACTTAATATCTCTAATTCCGGTTGATTAATCTAGCACTCGATCATTACTTAATATCTCTAATACCGGTTATCATCACAACGATCATTACTTAATATCTCTAATACGGTTATCATCACATTACACGATCATTACTTAATATCTCTAATACCGATTATCATCACACAGCATTACTTAATATCTCTAATACGGTTATCATCACATCACACGATGATTACTTAATATCTCTAATACCGGTTAATCATCACATCACACGATCATTACTTAATATCTTATATACCGGTTATTATCACATCACACGATCATTACTTAATATCTCTAATTACCAGTTATCATCACATCACACGATCATTACTTAATATCTCTAATACCGGTTATCATCACATCACACGATCATTACTTAATATCTCTAATACCGGTTATCATCACATCACACGATCATTACTTAATATCTCTAATACCGGTTGATCTAATATCTCTAATACCGATAATCATCACATCACACGATCATTACTTAATATCTCTAATACCGGTTATCATCGCATCACACGATCATTACTTAATATCTCTAATACCGATAATCATCACATTACACGATCATTACTTAATAACTCTAATACCGGTTATCATCACATCACACGATCATTACTAATATCTCTAATACCGGTAATCCACTCACATCACAACGATCATTACTTAATATCTCTAATACCGGTTATCATCACATCACACAATCATTACTTAATATCTCTAATACCGATATCATCACATCACACAATCATTACTTAATATCTCTAATACCGGTTATCATCACATCACACGATCATTACTTAATATCTCTAATACCGGTTATCACCACATCACACGATCATTACTTAATATCTCTAATACCGGTTATCATCACATTCACACGATCGTTACTTAATATGTGCTAATACCGGTTATCATCATCACACACGATCATTACTTAATATCTCTAATACCGATAATCTTCACATCACATGACCATATACTTAATAATCTCTAATACCGGTTATCACATCACACGATCATTACTTAATATCTCTAATACCGGTTATCATCACATCACACAATCATTACTTAATATCCTAATACCGGTTATTTATCACATCACATGATTATTACTTAATATCTCTAATACCGATGAATCATCACCATCACACAATCATTACTTAATATCTCTAATACCGGTTATCATCACATCACACGATCATTACGTTATTCTCTAATACCGGTTATCATCACATTACACGATCATTACTTAATATCTCTAATACCGGTTGATCATCACATCACATGATTATTACTTAATATCTCTGAATACCGATAATCATCACATCACACGATCATTACTTAATATCTCTAATACCGGTTATCATCACATCACATGATTATTACTTAATATCTCTAATACCGGTTATCACATCACACGATCATTAACTTAATATCTCTAATACCGTTATCAACATCACACGATCATTACTTAATATCTCTAATACCGGTTATCATCACAAGATTATTACTTAATATCTCTAATACCGTTATTCATCACATCACAAGGATCATTACTTAATATCTCTAATACCGGTTATCAATCGCATCACTACAATCATTACTTAATATCTCTAATACCGGTTATCATCAACACGATCATTACTTAATATCTCTAATACCGGTTATTCATCACATCACACGATTCATTACTTAATATCTCTAATACCGGTTATCATCACATCACACGATCATTACTTAATATCTCTAATACCGGTTATCATCACATCACACGATCATTACTTAATATCTCTAATACGTCGTTATCTATTCACATCACACGCATCATACTTAATATCTCTAATACCGGTTATCATCACACGATCATTACTTAATATCTCTAATACCGGTTATCATCACACGATCATTACTTAATATCTCTAATACCGGTTATCATCACATCACACGATCATTACTTAATATCTCTAATACCGGTTATCATCACATCACATGATCATTACTTAATATCTCTAATACCGGTTATTATCACATCACATGATCATTGCTTAATATCTCTAATACCGGTTATCATCACATCACACGATCATTACTTAATATCTCTAATACCGGTTATCATCACATCACACGATCATTACTTAATATCTCTAATACCGATAATCATCACATCACACGATCATTACTTAATATCTCTAATACCGGTTATCATCACATCACACGATCATTACTTAATATCTCTAATACCGGTTATCATCACATCACATGATCATTACTTAATATCTCTAATACCGGTTATCATCACATCACACGATCATTACTTAATATCTCTAATACCGGTTATCATCACATCACACGATCATTACTTAATATCTCTAATACCGGTTATCATCACATCACATGATCATTACTTAATATCTCTAATACCGGTTATTATCACATCACATGATCATTGCTTAATATCTCTAATACCGGTTATCATCACATCACACGATCATTACTTAATATCTCTAATACCGGTTATCATCACATCACACGATCATTACTTAATATCTCTAATACCGGTTATCATCACATCACACGATCATTACTTAATATCTCTAATACCGGTTATCATCACATCACACGATCATTACTTAATATCTCTAATACCGGTTATCATCACACGATCATTACTTAATATCTCTAATACCGATAATCATCACATCACACGATCATTACTTAATATCTCTAATACCGATAATCATCACATCACATCACACGATCATTACTTAATATCTCTAATACCGATAATCATCACATCACACGATCATTACTTAATATCTCTAATACCGGTTATCATCACATCACACGATCATTACTTAATATCTCTAATACCGGTTATCATCACATCACATGATCATTACTTAATATCTCTAATACCGGTTATCATCACATCACACGATCATTACTTAATATCTCTAATACCGGTTATCATCACATCACACGATCATTACTTAATATCTCTAATACCGGTTATCATCACACGATCATTACTTAATATCTCTAATACCGGTTATCATCACACAATCATTACTTAATATCTCTAATACCGGTTATCATCACACGATCATTACTTAATATCTCTAATACCGGTTATCACCACATCACACGATTATTACTTAATATCTCTAATACCGGTTATCATCACATCACATGATCATTACTTAATATCTCTAATACCGGTTATTATCACATCACATGATCATTGCTTAATATCTCTAATACCGGTTATCATCACATCACACGATCATTACTTAATATCTCTAATACCGGTTATCATCACATCATACGATCATTACTTAATATCTCTAATACCGATAATCATCACATCACACGATCATTACTTAATATCTCTAATACCGGTTATTATCACATCACACGATCATTACTTAATATCTCTAATACCGATAATCATCACATCAACACGTTCATTACTTAATATCTCTAATGGATCCGGTTATCATCACATCACACGATCATTACTTAGATAGCTCTAATTACGGTTATCATCACATCACATGATCATTACTTAATATCTCTAATACCGGTTATCATCACATCACACAATCATTACTTAATTCTCTTATACGATAATCATCACATCACACAATCATTACTTAATATCTCTAATACCGGTTGATCATCACATCACACGATCATTAACTTAATATCTCTAATACCGGTTATCACCACATCACACGATCATCTACTTAAGTATCTCTAATACCGGGGTATCATCACATCACACGATCGTTACTTAATATCTCTAATACCGATAATCATCACATCACATGACCATTACTAATATCTCTAATTCTCGGTGTTACACATCTCACAGTTCATTACGTTATATCTCTAATACCGGTTATCATCACATCACACAATCATTACTTAATATCCTAATACCGGTTATTATCACATCACTGATTATTACTTAATATCTCTAATACCGATATTCATCAACATCACACAATAATACTTAATATCTCTAATACCGGTTATCATCACATCACAACGATCATTACTTAATATCTCTAATACCGGTTATCATCACATTACACGATCATTACTTAATATCTCTAATACCGGTTATCATCACATCACATGTTTATTAATTAATATCTCTAAATACCGATAATCATCACATCACTCGATTATTACTTAATATCTCTAATACCGTTATCACATTCACACGATCATTACTTAATATCTCATTATACCGGTTATCACATCACACGATCATTACTTAATATCTCTAATACCGGTTATCAATCACATGATTATTACTTATTATCTCTAATACCGGTTATCTATCACATCACATTATCATTACTTAATATCTCTAATACCGGTTATCATCACATCACACGATCATTACTTAATATCTCTAATACCGGTTATCATCGCATCACACAATCATTACTTAATATCTCTAATACCGGTTATCATCACACGATCATTACTTAATATCTCTAATACCGGTTATCATCACATCACACGATCATTACTTAATATCTCTAATACCGGTTATCATCACATCACACGATCATTACTTAATATCTCTAATACCGGTTATCATCACATCACATGATCATTACTTAATATCTCTAATACCGGTTATCATCACATCACACGATCATTACTTAATATCTCTAATACCGGTTATCATCGCATCACACAATCATTACTTAATATCTCTAATACCGGTTATCATCACACGATCATTACTTAATATCTCTAATACCGGTTATCATCACACGATCATTACTTAATATCTCTAATACCGGTTATCATCACACGATCATTACTTAATATCTCTAATACCGGTTATCATCACATCACACGATCATTACTTAATATCTCTAATACCGGTTATCATCACATCACACGATCATTACTTAATATCTCTAATACCGGTTATCATCACACGATCATTACTTAATATCTCTAATACCGGTTATCATCACACGATCATTACTTAATATCTCTAATACCGGTTATCATCACATCACACGATCATTACTTAATATCTCTAATACCGGTTATCATCACATCACATGATCATTACTTAATATCTCTAATACCGGTTATTATCACATCACATGATCATTGCTTAATATCTCTAATACCGGTTATCATCACATCACACGATCATTACTTAATATCTCTAATACCGGTTATCATCACATCACACGATCATTACTTAATATCTCTAATACCGATAATCAACACATCACACGATCATTACTTAATATCTCTAATACCGGTTATCATCACATCACACAATCATTACTTAATATCTCTAATACCGGTTATCATCACATCACATGATCATTACTTAATATCTCTAATACCGGTTATCATCACATCACACGATCATTACTTAATATCTCTAATACCGGTTTATCATCACAATCACACGATCATTACCTTAATATCTCTAATACCGGTATCATCACATCACATGATCATTACTTAATATCTCTAATACGGTTATTATCACATCACATGATCATTGCTTAATATCTCTAATACGGTTATCATCACTCACACGATCATTACTTAATATCTCTAATACCGGTTTTATCACATCACACGATCATTACTTAATATCTCTAATACCGGTTATACATCACATCACACGATCATTACTTAATATCACTAATACCGGTATCATCACATCACACGATCAATTACTTAATATCTCTAATACGGTTACATCACATAACACGATCATTACTTAATATCTCTAATACCGATATTCATCACATCACACGATCATTTACTTAAGATCTCTAATACCGTTAATCTCATCACATCACATCACACGATCATTACTTAATATCTTCAATACCGATAATCATCACATCACACGATCATTACTTAATATCTCTAATACCGGTTATCATCACATCACACGATCATTACTTAATATCTCTAATACCGGTTATCATCACATCACATGATCATTACTTAATATCTCTAATACCGGTTATCATCACATCACACGATCATTACTTAATATCTCTAATACCGGTTATCATCACATCACACGATCATTACTTAATATCTCTAATACCGGTTATCATCACACGATCATTACTTAATATCTCTAATACCGGTTATCATCACACGATCATTACTTAATATCTCTAATACCGGTTATCATCACATCACATGATCATTACTTAATATCTCTAATACCGGTTATTATCACATCACATGATCATTACTTAATATCTCTAATACCGGTTATTATCACATCACATGATCATTGCTTAATATCTCTAATACCGGTTATCATCACATCACACGATCATTACTTAATATTTCTAATACACGGTTATCAATCACATCACACGATTATTACTTAATATCTCTAATACGGGTATCATCACATCACATGATCATTACTTAATATCTCTAATACCGGTTATTATCACATCACATGATCATTGCTTAATATCTCTAATAACCGGTTATCATCACATCACACGATCATTACTTAATATCTCTAATACCGGTTATCATCACATCACACGATCATTACTTAATATCTCTAATACCGATAATCATCACATCACACGATCATTACCTTAATATCTCTAATACCGGTTATTAATCACATCACAACGAGCATTGCTTAATATCTCTAATACCGATAATCATCACATCACACGATCATTACTTAATATCTCTAATACCGGTTATCATCACATCACACGATCATTACTTAATATCTCTAATACACGGTTATCATCACATCACATGATCATTACTTAATATCTCTAATACCGGTTATCATCACATCACACGATCATTACTTAATATCTCTAATACCGGTTATCATCACATCGCACGAATCATTACTTAATATCTCTAATACCGGTTATCATGCACATCACACGATCAGTTACTTATTATCTCTAATACCTGGTTATCATCACATCACACGATCATTACTTAATATCTCTATACCGGTTATCATCACATCACACGATCATTACTTAATATCTCTAATACCGGTTATCATCACATCACACGATCACTTACTTAATTATGCTCTAAGACCTGGTTATCAGCACATCACACGATCATTACTTATAGCTCAATTACCGGTTAGTAGCACATCACACGATCATTACTTAATATCTCTAATACCGGTTATCACATCACACGATCATTACTTAATATCTCTAATACCGGTTATTATCACATCACACGATCATTACTTACATATCTCTAATACCGGTTATCTCACATCACACGATCTAATATCTCTAATACCGATAATCATCACATCACATGATCATTACTTAATATCTCTAATACCGGTTATCATCACATCACACGATCATTACTTAATATCTCTAATACCGGTTATCATCACATCACACGATCATTACTTAATATCTCTAATATCGGTTATCATCACATCACACGATCATTACTTAATATCTCTAATACCGGTTATCATCACATCACACGATCATTACTTAATATCTCTAATACCGGTTATCATCACACGATCATTACTTAATATCTCTAATACCGGTTATCATCACACAATCATTACTTAATATCTCTAATACCGGTTATCATCACACGATCATTACTTAATATCTCTAATACCGGTTATCACCACATCACACGATTATTACTTAATATCTCTAATACCGGTTATCACCACATCACATGATTATTACTTAATATCTCTAATACCGGTTATCACCACATCACATGATTATTACTTAATATCTCTAATACCGGTTATCATCACATCACATGATCATTACTTAATATCTCTAATACCGGTTATCATCACATCACATGATTATTACTTAATATCTCTAATACCGGTTATCACCACATCACATGATTATTACTTAATATCTCTAATACCGGTTATCACCACATCACATGATTATTACTTAATATCTCTAATACCGGTTATCATCACATCACATGATCATTACTTAATATCTCTAATACCGGTTATCCACATCACACGATCCATTACTTAATATCTCTAATACCGGTTATCATCACATCCACACGATCATTACTTAATATCTCTAATAACCGGTTATCATCACATCACATGATCCATTACTTAATATCTCTAATACCGGTTATCATCACATCACACGATCATTACTTAATATCTCTAATACCGGTTTATCACCCCATCCACTCAATCATTACTTAATATTCTCTAATACCGGTTTATCATCACATCACACGATCATTACTTAATATCTCTAATACCGGTTATCATCACAATCACACGATCATTACTTAATATCTCTAATACCAGGTTATCATCACATCACACGATTATTACTTATATCTCTAATAACGGGTTATTATCACATCACACGATCATTACTTAATATCTCTAATACCGGTTATCATCACATCACACAATCATTAATAATATCTCTAATACCGGTTATCATCACATCACACACGATCACTACTTAATATCTCTAATACCGATAATCATCACATCACATGATCATTACTTAATATCTCTAATAAGCGTTATCATCACATCACACGATCATTACTTAATATCTCTAATAACGGTTATCATCACATCACACGATCATTACGTAATATCTCTAATACCGGTCTCATCACATCACACGAATCATTACTTAATAATATCTAATACCGGTTATCATCACACGATCATTAACTTTATATCTCTAATACCGGTTATCATCACACGATCATTACTTAATATCTCTAATACCGGTTATCACATCACACGATCATTACTTATATATCTACTACCGGTTATCACCACATCGCACGATTATTACTTAATATCTCTAATACCGGTTATCACCACATCACATGATTATTACTTAATATCTCTAATACCGGTTATCACCACATCACATGATTATTACTTAATATCTCTAATACCGGTTATCATCACATCACATGATCATTACTTAATATCTCTAATACCGGTTATCATCACACGATCATTACTTAATATTTCTAATACCGGTTATCACCACATCACATGATTATTACTTAATATCTCTAATACCGGTTATCATCACATCACATGATCATTACTTAATATCTCTAATACCGGTTATCACATCACACGATCATTACTTAATATCTCTAATACCGGTTATCATCACATCACACGATCATTACTTAATATCTCTAATACCGGTTATCATCACATCACACGATCATTACTTAATATCTCTAATACCGGTTATCATCACATCACATGATTATTACTTAATATCTCTAATACCGGTTATCATCACATCACACGATCATTACTTAATATCTCTAATACCGGTTATCATCACATCACACGATCATTACTTAATATCTCTAATACCGGTTATCACATCACACGATCATTACTTAATATCTCTAATACCGGTTATCATCACATCACACGATCATTACTTAATATCTCTAATACCGGTTATCATCACATTACACGATCATTACTTAATATCTCTAATACCGGTTATCATCACATCACATGATTATTACTTAATATCTCTAATACCGGTTATCATCACATCACACGATCATTACTTAATATCTCTAATACCGATAATCATCACATCACATGATCATTACTTAATTTCTCTAATACCGGTTATCATCACATCACACGATCATTACTTAATATCTCTAATACCGGTTATCATCACATCACACGATCATTACTTAATATCTCTAATACCGGTTATCATCACATCACACGATCATTACTTAATATCTCTAATACTGGTTATCATCACATCACACGATCATTACTTAATATCTCTAATACCGGTTATCACCACTCACACGATCATTACTTAATATCTCTAATACCGGTTATTATCACATCACACGATCATTACTTAATATCTCTAATACCGGTTATCATCACATCACACGATCATTACTTAATATCTCTAATACCGGTTAGCATCACATCACACGATCATTACTTAATGATCTCTAATACGGTTATCAATCACATCACACGATCATTACTTAAGTATCTCCTAATACCGTTTAGCACCACATCACACGATCATTACTTAATATCTCTAATACCGTTATTATCACATCACACGATCATTACTTAATATCTCTAATACCGGTTATCATCACATCACACGTTCATTACTTAATATCTCTAATACCGATCTCATCACATCACACGATCATTACTTAATATCTCTAATACCGGTTATCATCACATCACACGATCATTACTTAATATCTCTAATACCTGCGGGTTATATCACATCACACGATCATTACTTAATATCTCTAATACCGGTTATCATCATCACATGATTATTACTTAATATCTCTAATACCGGTTATCATCACATCACATGATCATTACTTAATATCTCTAATACCGGTTATCATCACATCACACGATCATTACTTAATATCTCTAATACCGGTTATCATCACATCACACGATCATTACTTAATATCTCTAATACCGGTTATCATCACATCACACGATTATTACTTAATATCTCTAATACCGGTTATCATCACATCACACGATCATTACTTAATATCTCTAATACCGGTTATCATCACACGATCATTACTTAATATCTCTAATACCGGTTATCATCACATCACACGATCATTACTTAATATCTCTAATACCGATAATCATCACATCACACAATCATTACTTAATATCTCTAATACCGGTTATCCTCACATCACACGATCATTACTTAATATCTCTAATACCGATAATCATCACATCACACGATCATTACTTAATATCTCTAATACCGGTTATCACATCACACGATCATTACTTAATATCTCTAATACCGATAATCATCACATCACACGATCATTACTTAATATCTCTAATACCGGTTATCATCACATCTTACAATCATTACTTAATATCTCTAATACCGGTTATCATCACATTACACGATCATTACTTAATATCTCTAATACCGGTTATTATCACATCACACGATCATTACTTAATATCTCTAATACCGGTTATCATCACATCACACGATCATTACTTAATATCTCTAATACCGGTTATCATCACATTACACGATCATTACTTAATATCTCTAATACCGGTTATTATCACATCACACGATCATTACTTAATATCTCTAATACCGGTTATCATCACATCACACGATCATTACTTAATATCTCTAATACCGGTTATCATCACATCACACGATCATTACTTAATATCTCTAATACCGGTTATCATCACATCACACGATCATTACTTAATATCTCTAATACCGGTTATCATCACATCACACGATCATTACTTAATATCTCTAATACCGGTTATCATCACATCACACGATCATTACTTAATATCTCTAATACCGGTTATCATCACATCACACGATCATTACTTAATATCTCTAATACCGGTTATCATCACACGATCATTACTTAATATCTCTAATACTGGTTATCATCACATCACACGATCATTACTTAATATCTCTAATACCGGTTATCATCACATTAAACAATCATTACTTAATATCTCTAATACCGGTTATCATCACATCACACGATCATTACTTAATATCTCTAATACCGGTTATCATCACATTACACGATCATTACTTAATATCTCTAATACCGGTTATCATCACATCACACGATCATTACTTAATATCTCTAATACCGATAATCATCACATCACACGATCATTACTTAATATCTCTAATACCGGTTATCATCACATCACACGATCATTACTTAATATCTCTAATACCGGTTATCCTCACATCACACGATCATTACTTAATATCTCTAATACTGGTTATCATCACATCACACGATCATTACTTAATATCTCTAATACTGGTTATCATCACATCACACAATCATTACTTAATATCTCTAATACCGGTAATAATCACATCACACGATCATTACTTAATATCTCTAATACGGTTAATCAATCACATCACTCGATCATTACTTAATATCTCTAATACCGGTATCCTCACATCACACCGATCATTACTTAATATCTCTATACTGGTTATCAATCACATCACCACGATCATTACTTAATATCTCTAATACGGTTATCAATCACATCACACAGATCCATTACTTAATATCTCTAATACCGGTTATCACATCACACGATCATTACTTAATATCTCATAATTACCGGTTATCATCACATCACACGATCATTACTTAATATCTCTCATACCGTTATCTCATCATACACGATCATTACCCCTTAATATCTCTAATACCGGTTATCATCACACGATCATTACTTAATATCTCTAATACCGGTTATCATCACATCACACGATCATTACTTAATATCTCTAATACCGGTTATCATCACATTACACGATCATTACTTAATATCTCTAATACCGGTTATCATCACACGATCATTACTTAATATCTCTAATACCGGTTATCATCACATCACACGATCATTACTTAATATCTCTAATACCGGTTATCATCACATCACACGATCATTACTTAATATCTCTAATACCGGTTATTATCACATCACACGATCATTACTTAATATCTCTAATACCGGTTATCCTCACATCACACGATCATTACTTAATATCTCTAATACCGGTTATCATCACATCACACGATCATTACTTAATATCTCTAATACCGGTTATCATCACATCACACGATCATTACTTAATATCTCTAATACCGGTTATCCTCACATCATACGATCATTACTTAATATCTCTAATACCGATAATCATCACATCACACGATCATTACTTAATATCTCTAATACCGGTTATCATCGCATCACACGATCATTACTTAATATCTCTAATACCGGTTATCATCACATCACACGATCATTACCTTAATATCTCTAATACCGGTTATCATCACATCGCACGATCATTACTTAATATCTCTAACTACCGGTTATCATCACATCACACGATTCATTACTTAATATCTCTTAATACCGGTTATCATCACATCACACGATCATTACTTAATATCTCTAATACCGGTTATCATCACATCACACGATCATTACTTAATATCTCTAATACCCGGTTATCATCACATCACACGATCATTACTTAATATCTCTTAATACCGGTCTATCATCACATCACACGATCATTACTTATATCCTCAAATACCGGTTATTATCACATCACACGTTCATTACTTAATATCTCTAATACGGTTATCCACATCACACGATCATTACTTAATATATCTAATACCGGTTATTATCACCATCACCACGATCATTACTTAATATCTCTAATACGGTTATCCTCACATCACACGATCATTACTTAATATCTCTAATACCGATAATCATCACATCACATGACCATTACTTAATATCTCTAATACCGGTTATCACATCACACGATCATTACTTAATATCTCTAATACCGGTTATCATCACATCACACAATCATTACTTAATATCCTAATACCGGTTATTATCACATCACATGATTATTACTTAATATCTCTAATACCGATAATCATCACATCACACAATCATTACTTAATATCTCTAATACCGGTTATCATCACATCACACGATCATTACTTAATATCTCTAATACCGGTTATCATCACATTACACGATCATTACTTAATATCTCTAATACCGGTTATCATCACATCACATGATTATTACTTAATATCTCTAATACCGATAATCATCACATCACACGATCATTACTTAATATCTCTAATACCGGTTATCATCACATCACATGATTATTACTTAATATCTCTAATACCGGTTATCACATCACACGATCATTACTTAATATCCTTATACCGGTTATCATCCATCACACGATCATTACTTAATATCTCTAATACCGGTTATCATCACATCGATCATTACTTAATATCTTCTTAATACCGGTTATCATCACATCACAGATCATTACTTAATATCTCTAATACCTGTTATCATCTCACATCACAGATCATTACTTATATCTCTAATACCGGTTAACACATCACACGATCATTACTTAATATCTCTAATACCGGTTATCATCACATCACACGATCCATTACTTAATATCTCCTAATACGGTTATCATCACATCACACGATCCATTACTTAATATCTCTAATTACCGATAATCATCACATCACACGATCATTACTTAATATCTCTAATACCGGTTATCATCACATCATCACGATCATTACTTAATTATCTCTAATACCGGTTATATCAATCACACGATCATTACTTAATTCTCTAATACCGGTTATTCATCACACGATCATTACTTAATATCTCTAATACCGGTTATCATCACATCACACGATCATTACTTAATATCTCTAATACCGGTTATCATCACATCACATGATCATTACTTAATATCTCTAATACGGTTATATCACATCACATGATCATTACTTAATATCTCTAATACCGGTTATCATCACATCACACGATCATTACTTAATATCTCTAATACCGGTTAATCATCACATCACACGATCATTACTTAATATCTCTAATACCGGTTATCATCACATCACACGATCATTACTTAATATCTCTAATACCGGTTATCATCACATCACACGATCATTACTTAATATCTCTAATACCGGTTATCATCACATCACATCGATCATTACTTAATATCTCTAATACCGGTTATCATCACATCACACGATCATTACTTAATATCTCTAATACGGTTATCATCACATCACACGATCATTACTTAATATCTCTAATACCGGTTTATCATCACATCACTGATCATTACTTAATATCTCTAATACCGGTTATATCACATCACATGATCATTGCTTAATATCTCTAATACCGGTTATCATCACATCACACGATCATTACTTAATATCTCTAATACCGGTTATCATCACATCACACGATCATTACTTAATATCTCTAATACCGGTTATCATCACATCACACGATCATTACTTAATATCTCTAATACCGGTTATCATCACATCACACGATCATTACTTAATATCTCTAATACCGGTTATCATCACACGATCATTACTTAATATCTCTAATACCGATAATCATCACATCACACGATCATTACTTAATATCTCTAATACCGATAATCATCACATCACATCACACGATCATTACTTAATATCTCTAATACCGATAATCATCACATCACACGATCATTACTTAATATCTCTAATACCGGTTATCATCACATCACACGATCATTACTTAATATCTCTAATACCGGTTATCATCACATCACATGATCATTACTTAATATCTCTAATACCGGTTATCATCACATCACACGATCATTACTTAATATCTCTAATACCGGTTATCCATCACATCACACGATCATTACTTAATATCTCTAATACCGGTTATCCTCCATCACACGTTTCATTACTTAATATCCTCGAATACCGGTTATCATCACATCACACCCGATCATTACTTAATATCCTCTAATACCCGGTTATCCATCACACGATCATTACTAATATCTCTAATACCGGTTATCATCACATCACACGATCATTACTTAATATCTCTAATACCGGTTATCATCACATCACACGATCATTACTTAAATATCTCTAATACCGGTTATCATCACATCACACGATCATTACTTAATATCTCTAATACGGTTATTCATCACATCACACGATCATTACTTAATATCTCTAATACCGGTTATCACATCACACGATCATTACTTAATATCTCTAATACCGGTTAATCATCACATCACACGATCATTACTTAATATCTCTAATACCGGTTATCATCACATCTACACGATCATTACTTAATATCTCTAATACGGTTATCATCACATCACACGATCATTACTTAATATCTCTAATACCGGTTATTATCACATCACACGATCATTATTAATATCTCTAATACCGGTTATCATCATATCACACGATCATTACTTAATATCTCTAATACCGGTTATATCACATTACACGATCATTACTTAATATCTCTATATCCGGTTTATCATCACATCACACGATTCATTACTTAATATCTCTATATACGGTTATCATCACATCACACGATCATTACTTAATATCTCTAATACCGGCTATCACTCACATCACAAGATCATTACTTAATATCTCTAATACCGGTTATCATCACATCACCACCGATCATTACTTAATATCTCTAATACCGGTTATCATCACATCACACGATCATTACTTAATATCTCTAATACCGGTTATCATCACATCACACGATCATTACTTAATATCTCTAATACGGGTTATCATCACATCACACGATCATTACTTAATATCTCTAATACCGGTTATCCACCACATCACACGGATCATTACTTAATATCTCTAATACCTGGTTATCATCACATCACACGATCATTACTTAATATCTCTAATACCGGTTATCACATCACACGATCATTACTTAATATCTCTAATACCGGTTATTATCACATCACACAATCATTACTTAATATCTCTAATACCGGTTATCCTCACATCACACGATCATTACTTAATATCTCTAATACCGATAATCATCACATCACATGATCATTACTTAATATCTCTAATACCGGTTATCATCACATCACACGATCATTACTTAATATCTCTAATACCGGTTATCATCACATCACACGATCATTACTTAATATCTCTAATACCGGTTATCATCACATCACACGATCATTACTTAATATCTCTAATACCGGTTATCATCACATCACACGATCATTACTTAATATCTCTAATACCGGTTATCATCACACGATCATTACTTAGTATCTCTAATACCGGTTATCATCACACAATCATTACTTAATATCTCTAATACCGGTTATCATCACACGATCATTACTTAATATCTTTAATACCGGTTATCACCACATCACACGATTATTACTTAATATCTCTAATACCGGTTATCACCACATCACATGATTATTGCTTAATATCTCTAATACCGGTTATCACCACATCACATGATTATTACTTAATATCTCTAATACCGGTTATCATCACATCACATGATCATTACTTAATATCTCTAATACCGGTTATCACATCACACGATCATTACTTAATATCTCTAATACCGGTTATCATCACATCACACGATCATTACTTAATATCTCTAATACCGGTTATCATCACACGATCATTACTTAATATCTCTAATACCGGTTATCATCACACGATCATTACTTAATATCTCTAATACCGGTTATCACATCACACGATCATTACTTAATATCTCTAATACCGGTTATCACCACATCACACGATTATTACTTAATATCTCTAATACCGGTTATCACCACATCACATGATTATTACTTAATATCTCTAATACCGGTTATCACCACATCACATGATTATTACTTAATATCTCTAATACCGGTTATCATCACATCACATGATCATTACTTAATATCTCTAATACCGGTTATCATCACACGATCATTACTTAATATCTCTAATACCGGTATCACCACATCACATGATTATTACTTAATATCTCTAATACCGGTTATCATCACATCACATGATCATTACTTAATATCTCTAATACCGGTTATCACATCACACGATCATTACTTAATATCTCTAATACCGGTTATCATCACATCACACGATCATTACTTAATATCTCTAATACCGGTTATCATCACATCACACGATCATTACTTAATATCTCTAATACCGGTTATCATCACATCACATGATTATTACTTAATATCTCTAATACCGGTTATCATCACATCACACGATCATTACTTAATATCTCTAATACCGGTTATCATCACATCACACGATCATTACTTAATATCTCTAATACCGGTTATCATCACATCACACGATCATTACTTAATATCTCTCATACCGGTTATCATCACATTACACGATCATTACTTAATATCTCTAATACCGGTTATCATCACATCACATGATCATTACTTAATATCTCTAATACCGGTTATCATCACATCACACGATCATTACTTAATATCTCTAATACCGATAATCATCACATCACACGATCATTACTTAATATCTCTAATACCGGTTATCATCACATCACACGATCATTACTTAATATCTCTAATACCGGTTATCATCACATCACACGATCATTACTTAATATCTCTAATACCGGTTATCATCACATCACACGATCATTACTTAATATCTCTAATACTGGTTATCATCACATCACACGATCATTACTTAATATCTCTAATACCGGTTATCACCACATCACGCGATCATTGCTTAATATCTCTAATACCGGTTATTATCACATCACACGATCATTACTTAATATCTCTAATACCGGTTATCATCACATCACACGATCATTACTTAATATCTCTAATACCGGTTATCATCACATCACACGATCATTACTTAATATCTCTAATACCGGTTATCATCACATCACACGATCATTACTTAATATCTCTAATACCGGTTATCACCACATCACACGATCATTACTTAATATCTCTAATACCGATAATCATCACATCACACGATCATTACTTAATATCTCTAATACCGGTTATCATCACATCACACGATCATTACTTAATATCTCTAATACCGATAATCATCACATCACACGATCATTACTTAATATCTCTAATACCGGTTATCATCACATCACACGATCATTACTTAATATCTCTAATACCGGTTATCATCACATCACACGATCATTACTTAATATCTCTAATACCGGTTATCATCACATCACACGATCATTACTTAATATCTCTAATACCGGTTATCATCACATCACACGATCATTACTTAATATCTCTAATACCGGTTATCATCACATCACACGATCATTACTTAATATCTCTAATACCGGTTATCACATCACACGATCATTACTTAATATCTCTAATACCGGTTATCATCACACGATCATTACTTAATATCTCTAATACCGGTTATCATCACACAATCATTACTTAATATCTCTAATACCGGTTATCACATCACACGATCATTACTTAATATCTCTAATACCGGTTATCATCACATCACACGATCATTACTTAATATCTCTAATACCGGTTATTATCACATCACACGATCATTACTTAATATCTCTAATACCGGTTATCATCACATCACACGATCATTACTTAATATCTCTAATACCGGTTATCATCACATCACACGATCATTACTTAATATCTCTAATACCGGTTATCATCACATCACACGATCATTACTTAATATCTCTAATACCGGTTATCATCACACGATCATTACTTAATATCTCTAATACCGGTTATCATCACATCACACGATCATTACTTAATATCACTAATACCGGTTATCATCACATCACACGATCATTACTTAATATCTCTAATACCGGTTATCCTCACATCACACGATCATTACTAAATATCTCTAATACCGGTTATCATCACATCACACGATCATTACTAAATATCTCTAATACCGGTTATCATCACATCACACGATCATTACTTAATATCTCTAATACCGGTTATCCTCACATCACACGATCATTACTTAATATCTCTAATACCGGTTATCACCACATCACACGATCATTACTAAATATCTCTAATACCGGTTATCATCACAGGATATCACATCCGGGTTAACGTCTTTCCCCGTAGACTTCAATATCACGTGCACATTAACCTGACACAGCGTTAGACAACAGCGTAAAGTCTAAGGTAGTTATGAATATTTTACATTGCAATGTTCTTCACATAGAAGAAACTTTTCTGCTTATTTTTAAAGGGACAGTCAACACCAGATTTTTTGTTGTTTAAAAAGATAATCCCTTTATTACCCATTTCCCAGTTTTGCATAACCGACACAGTTATAGTAATACACCTCTGTTTTACCTCTGTAATTATCTTGTATCTAAGCCTCTGGAAACTGCCCCCTTATTTCAGTTATTTTGACAGACGTGCATTTTAGCCAATCAGTGCTGACTCCTAGGTAACTTCACGTGCATGAGCTCAATGTTATCTATATGACACACATGAACTAACTCCCTCTAGTGGTGAAAAACTGTCAAAATGCATTCAGGTTAGAGGCAGCCTTCAAGGTCTAAGAAATTAGCATATGAACCTCCTAGGTTTAGTATGCAGCTAAGAATACCAAAAGAACAAAGCAAAATTGGTGAAAAAAAATAAATTGGAAAGTTGTTTAAAATTACATTCCCTATTTGAATCATGAAAGTTTATTTTGGACTTGACTATCCCTTATCTATTTTACTATATATCTCATGATTTTCTTGTTAAATACTGTATATATCTATACCTACATGAATATTTATAGGTTTAGATATAATACAGTTTTTTTATTTTTTTTATTCTAAGTGAATAACATTGGGAAGTAACGTATTTATATTAAAAGCACAAGAAAATCATGAAATATTATTTTTTGTTAATTTTTAATAATTTTAAAGGTATTTAACTGAAAAGGGCTCACATTTATTTATGTATGTTATGTGTGTGTGTGTTTATATGTATATGCATGTGTATATACTGTATGTGTTTATATGTGCATATATACCTACATTATAGCCCTTTCCAGGCAAATACCTTGCCATATACAATATCCATTTTAACACTTATTTCATATAGGATATCAATACATTTATTTTATAGCAGAAAGTGTAGATATGAGTAACAGTTTATTTTAATGTGTTTTTGTTGTGTTTGGTTCACATTTTGTTTTTTTAACCTTTACACTTTAGGTTAGGTTTTCAGGTGCGATAATTCATTGAGCGCAACCATTTACTTTCAACTTGTTTTATTTTCTCTAATTAGCGCAGTCGTGATATTGCTTATCGCATCCCGCACTAACAATAGAGTGCCACATGCAATCTTGCCCTTACTTACAATACAGTGCTCAGTAAATAAGCTGATGATTTGTCTCCGTTCCAGTGGGCGCCCGTGTGCTGCGCAACAGCAAGTTCATGATATTAAGAGACAAGTGCTTGTTCTGTGCATGTGATGACATAATTCAGTACAGCCGGGGTATTATACAGACCGTCCCCACGGGGTCTTTAACAATCTATAAACATTGAGGAAGTTTATTTATTGCACTTCAGAGCCTTTTTCTATGCAGGGTTTTGTGCCGCATAAAACACAATTTATTGAGTGTGATGGTTTTTAGCTTCTCGAGTGATGATTATGTGTCAGGTCTGTGGTCAGTCTCAGTAAAACACACTGTGTTTCTCTCTAGAGGTATTTAATATATAATGTGACTTCAGTGACATCTCTGCTGACCATATAGTTGATAAATGACCAAGCAGCATGACACTCATGGGACACAGAAATGATCTCATTCCAATTAAACCCTTCATTTCATGTATAAGCTTCAAAAAAATTGCTCCTAAATGTAGTCAATCCTTGTTTTGCCTTTGGTTTTCGTTTTCGCTCCCATTTTGTGCAAAGATGTAGACACAGTGCTACAGTAAATAGGTAAGTTATGTATATAAACATCTATGTAATCCTCATCATCCTCGTCATCATTATCATCTTCATCATCTTCATCTTCCTCATCATTACTATCATTATCATCTTCATCATTATCATCTTCATCATCTTCATCTTCCTCATCATTACTATCATTATCATCTTCATCATTATCATCTTCATCATCTTCATCTTCCTCATCATTACTATCATTATCATCTTCATCATTATCATCATTATTATTACCATTTTTATCATCACCATCAAGAACCAGAGCATTCCTCACCGCAAACCAGAGGTAAAACACAACATGAAAATGAAGAATAAAGTAAAGCAGAGCAAAATTGTCATCATCTGCAAGAGCACCAGTTTATGGGGCATTAGATGATACAGGTGAGTGTTTGTCATCACCTGAAGGAGCACCAGTTCATGGGGAATTAGGTGATACAGGTGAGTGTTTGTCATCACCTGAAGGAGCACCAGTTTATGGGGCATTAGGTGATACAGGTGAGTGTTTGTCATCATGTGCAGGAGCACCAGTTTATGGGGCATTAGGTGATATAGGTGAGTGTTTGTTATCACCTGAAGGAGCACCAGTTTATGGGGCATTAGGTGATACAGGTGAGTGTTTGTCATCACCTGAAGGAGCACCAATTTATGGGGCATTAGGTGATACAGGTGAGTGTTTGTCATCACCTGCAGGAGCACCTGTTTATGGGGCATTAGGTGATATAGGTGAGTGTTTGTTATCACCTGAAGGAGCACCAGTTTATGGGGCATTAGGTGATACAGGTGAGTGTTTGTCATCACCTGAAGGAGCACCAGTTTATGGGGCATTAGGTGATACAGGTGAGTGTTTGTCATCACCTGAAGGAGCACCAGTTTATAGGGCATTAGGTGATACAGGTGAGTGTTTGTCATCACCTGAAGGAGCACCAGTTTATGGGGCATTAGGTGATACAGGTGAGTGTTTGTCATCACCTGAAGGAGCACCAGTTTATGGGGCATTATGTGATACAGGTGAGTGTTTGTCATCATGTGCAGGAGCATCTGTTTATGGGGCATTAGGTGATATAGGTGAGTGTTTGTCATCACCTGAAGGAGCACCAGTTTATGGGGCATTAGGGGATACAGGTGAGTGTTTGTCATCACCTGCAGGAGCACCAGTTTATGGGGCATTAGGTGATACAGGTGAGTGTTTGTCATCATGTGCAGGAGCATCTGTTTATGAGGCATTAGGTGATACAGGTGAGTGTTTGTCATCACCTGCAGGAGCACCAGTTTATGGGGCATTAGGTGATACAGGTGAGTGTTTGTCATCATGTGCAGGAGCATCTGTTTATGAGGCATTAGGTAATACAGGTGAGTGTTTGTCATCACCTGCAGGAGCACCAGTTTATGGGGCATTAGGTGATACAGGTGAGTGTTTGTCATCATGTGCAGGAGCATCTGTTTATGAGGCATTAGGTAATACAGGTGAGTGTTTGTCATCACCTGCAGGAGCATCTGTTTATGAGGCATTAGGTAATACAGGTGAGTGTTTGTCATCACCTGCAGGAGCACCAGTTCATGGGGAATTAGGTGATACAGGTGAGTGTTTGTCATCATGTGCAAGAGCACCAGTTTATGGGGCATTAGGTGATACAGGTGAGTGTTTGTCATCACCTGCAGGAGCACCAGTTTATGGGGCATTAGGTGATACAGGTGAGTGTTTATCATCACCTGTAGGAGCATCTGTTTATGGGGCATTAGGTGATACAGGTGAGTGTTTGTCATCACCTGTATGAGCATCTGTTTATGGGGCATTAGGTGATACAAGTGAGTGTTTGTCATCACCTGCAGGAGCACCAGTTTATGGGACATTAGGGGATACAGGTGAGTGTCATCACCTCCAGGAGCATATGTTTATGGGGCATTAGGGGATACAGGTGAGTGTTTGTCATCATCTGCAGGAGCACCAGTTTATGGGGCATTAGGTGATATAGGTGAGTGTTTGTCATCACCTGAAGGAGCACCAGTTTAAGGGGCATTAGGGTATACAGGTGAGTGTTTGTCATCACCTGCAGGAGCACCAGTTTATGGGGCATTAGGTGATATAGGTGAGTGTTTGTCATCACCCGAAGGAGCACCAGTTTAAGGGGCATTAGGTGATACAGGTGAGTGTTTGTCATCACCTGCAGGAGCACCAGTTTATGGGGCATTAGGGGATACAGGTGAGTGTTTGTCATCACCTCCATGAGCATCTGTTTATGGGGCATTAGGGGATACAGGTGAGTGTTTGTCATCATCTGCAGGAGCATCTGTTTATGGGGCATTAGGTGATATAGGTGAGTGTTTGTCATCATCTGCAGGAGCATCTGTTTATGGGGCATTAGGTGATACAGGTGAGTGTTTGTCATCACCTGCAGGAGCACCAGTTTATGGGGCTGTTACGGTTACCCTTAGTCTCGCTGAGAGATGGACCGCTTAGTAGCCTGGATCCCTATTGCTAAAGAGGGGAGAAGCTGCTTTCCATAGTATTCTATATGAGTCTCGCAAATATAGAATAATCTCCCTTAGCTGCAGTACAGCTAGGATACCCTTCTGCCCACAAAAACGAGTCAACGCTGCGATTGAGGGTCAAACAAGAACTCAGGACTGGGATGCCCAGCCTGCTTTTTATTAAGGTTACATGCACACAGGGCACTCCCAGGGGGAGAGGGGGGGAAGCACAAAATCCCCCATCACACATTTAGATAGAGAGCACTGTCCTTTGACAGGCCACAATAGGATTACAGTACTTAAGATAACAAGTTTACAAGTTCATCTTATCAATTAGCAGTCTGGCTCCAGAGGTGATTAGACAATAGTTTCTAAAAGCTGAAAAAAAAGAGTTAACTCTTTATGAAATGAAACTTGTTACAGTTTTCTTGGAGCCCTTCTTAGGCGCTGGCTTGCTGGTTCAGGCATTGCTGCTGGGAAATAAGCTCTTCACAACAGAATAACTAATGCTTCTGTAACATTGCTCCCTTTCTGTGGAACACTCTGGCAGACACGGTCTGACCCCTTTTCGGGGCAGACTAAGGCTGTCCAGACCGCTGGTTATGCGGGGCTGAGGTCGGTTTGTCTGGACAACCCGTCGGCGTTGCCATTCTGTTTCCCAGGTCTGTAAGTAATGGTGAAATTGAAGGTTTGCAACGATAAGCTCCAACGTAATAGCCTGCCGTTATCTCCAGAGACCCGGTTCAGCCACACCAACGGGTTATGGTCGGTGACCAGAGTGAACTCCTGACCATATAAATAGGGAGTCAATTTCTTTAATGCCCACACCAAAGCCAAACACTCCTTTTCGACCGCTGCATAGCTGACTTCGCGGGGCAGGAGCTTCCGGCTGATGTAGGCAACTGGATGCTCCCCTCCATCTTCGCCTACTTGGCTGAGGACAGCTCCCAGCCCGAACATGGAAGCATCTGTATGGACGATAAAACGTTTGTTAAGGGCTGGGGCCGCCAAGACAGGAGCGTTAATTAGAGCATTTTTGAGAGCCTGGAAAGCCGTTTCACAGTGGGGAGACCACAGGACCTGTCGAGGTAAGTTCTTCTTGGTCAAGTCAGTCAGGGGTTTGGCAAGTGTGCTGTAGTCTGGTACGAACCGTCTATAGTACCCTGCCGTGCCCAGGAAGGCTAGGACCTGAGTCTTAGTGATGGGGGTGGGCCAATTGGCGACAGCTTCTATTTTGGCCGGCTCTGGTCGCTGCTTTCCACACCCCACCCGGTGACCCAGGTACTGTACCTCGGCCATCCCAAAGTGGCATTTTTCTGGCTTCAGAGTCAGGCCAGCAGCCCGGATCTGATCCAGAACCATTCCCACATGAGCTAAGTGGTCCTCCCAGGACTCACTGTGGATCGCTATGTCGTCCAGGTAGGCGCAAGCAAAACTCTGGAAGCCATCCAGGAGCCTATCCACCAAGCGCTGGAATGTAGCTGGGGCATTCTTCATCCCAAACGGCATTACCCTAAACTGATATAAGCCGAATGGGGTGACGAATGCCGACTTGGGGATAGCCTCCGGGGCCAGGGGAATCTGCCAGTAACCTTTGCAGAGGTCAATAGTGGTCAGGTAATTTCCCCTGGCTATACGATCGAGTAGCTCATCTACCCTGGGCATAGGGTAAGCGTCCGTCACGGTATTTTCATTGAGCCTCCGATAGTCTACGCAGAACCGGGTGGTCCCATCTTTCTTGGGCACCAAGACAACTGGGGAGGCCCAGGGACTATCGGAGGGCTCAATTACCCTGAGCTGGAGCATCTCATCGATCTCCTTCTTCATTCCTGTCCTAACTGCTTCGGGGATTCGGTACGGAGCCTGGCGCAAGGGAGCTTGTCCCGGAGTATCTACCTGGTGGGTGGTTAAAGTAGTGTACCCTGGCTTCGGGGAGAAGGTGAGGTGTTTGGACTGGAGGAGTTGGTTGAGCTGCTCCCTTTCAGTGGGGCTAAGTCGGTCCCCTATCTGAACCTGCGCCACTATATCTGTGGGGAGGCTCTTTTCTAATAGGTCTGGAATGGGTAAACTGTCGGGGTCTTCCTGAGGGGAACAACATACGGCCGTCACGTTCTCTGGTCGCTCAAAATATTCCTTGAGCATGTTTACATGGAATGTCTTTCTAAGATTGTTGTCGTGGCAGCTAGCTATCACATAAGTGGTGTCTCCCCTTTTCTCTACGATCTGGTAGGGACCCTGCCAGGACGCCTGCAATTTGTCTGTCTTCACCGGCTTAAGTACTAACACCTTTTGTCCTATGGTGAAGATTCTCTTTCGGGCCCCCCGATCGTACCATACTTTCTGTCTTCTCTGGGCCAACTGGAGATTAGCCCGCACGGATTTGGCTAATTGCTCCATTCGGTCCCTGAGTTCCAGCACGTATGGCACAATTGGGACACCGTCAGCCTCCATCTCTCCCTCCCAGTGCTCCCGGATCAGGTTTAGGGGTCCCCGTACCTTTCTTCCGTAGAGCAACTCGAAGGGAGAGAACCCTGTCGTTTCCTGGGGCACCTCCCGATAAGCAAATAGGAGGTGCGGCAGGAAGCGTTCCCAGTCTCGGTATTCCTGAGTGAACGTCTTGAGCATTTGCTTGAGGGTCCCATTGAACCTCTCACACAGCCCGTTCGTCTGGGGGTGGTATGGGGAGCTTAGGAGGGACTTAATTTTGCAAACCTGCCAGAGTTGTTGGGTCAATTCAGCCGTAAATTGGGTGCCTCGGTCGGATAGGATTTCTTTTGGAAATCCTACCCGGGAGAACACCTGTACTAGTGCATTCGCTACCGTATCCGCTTGTATGTTGGATAGGGCGACAGCCTCTGGGTACCTGGTAGCGTAGTCCACTACGGTAAGAATGTATCGCTTACCGGAGGGACTAGGGGTAGCCAGTGGTCCCACTAGGTCAATAGCAACCCGGCTGAAGGGTTCCTCTACAATGGGCATATTTACTAGCTGGGCTTTAGGGTGATCGCCTCGCCTTCCTACTCGTTGACACACATCGCAGGTGTTACAGTAAGTTCTAACGTCAGCGTGCACCCCTGGCCAAAAGAACGTGTGAGTAATGCGGTGTAGGGTACGGGTAACGGCTAGGTGGCCTGCTAAGGGGATGTCGTGGCCTATTTTGAGGATTTCTTGACGGTATTTGTGGGGCACTACCAGCTGTCGCCTACGCTGTCCCCTTTTCTCTGTCCAGCGGTATAGTTTCCCTTTTTCCCATAAGAATGTTTCGTTATCTGCCCCGCCCCCTCCGGTCTCTGCTCGTTCCCGGTACTTTTGTAAGGTCGGGTCAGTCTTAGACTCTGCCTCGAAGGCATCTGGGGTGTCCCAGGGTATGGGGCCTAACCTGTCAGGCAATGTCGGGGTAGGTCTTACCTGTGTCTCCCGCACTGGTGAGAGCTCTCGCTCCGTCCGGGCTTGGGCCCGTGTAGTCACTGGGTCCGCCTCGTTGTTGCATACTGGAGCATAGGCAGAAGTCATGGGGCCCAAATCGTTGCCCAGTAGTACTTCGGCAGGTAAATTATCCATTAGGCCCACGTTCACAGCCCCCTTTCCCGCTCCCCAATCAAGATGCACTTTAGCTGTTGGAATTTTGTACACATCCCCCCCCGCCACTCTAACGGCCACAGTCTGTCCGGATCGCTTGTGCTCTGGCACCAAATGACTCTGTACCAGCGTGATAGTAGCCCCTGTGTCTCGCAATCCCTCGGTAGATCGCCCCTCGAGCCATACCCTCTGCCGATGGTGCTGGCGGTTATCTGAGGCAGCATATACAGGGTCTGCCTCGTGAAGCGGCCCCACATATCCCTCCATAGGGGCCTCTTGGTTAACACAGAGGGCCCGAGCCGGACGATAGGACCCAGAGGGGTAATTGTAATTCCTGGGTGTCTGGTGCGTATAAAGGGGGCAGCTAGCCATGAAATGCCCTGGTTGCTTGCATCGGTGGCAAGTCGGTCTGGGACGCTCAGAGCTGTTATTGGGTGGTCCTGAGTGTCGGACGGGCCCTGTGGGCACCGGGGCTCGGAATTCAGCACGAGGGGGTGCACGGTAAACCTCTCTGGGTTCGACCCGTGCTGGAGCTCGGTAGTTCATGGGTTCGTGAAGACGGGAGTCATAATGTTCATCGGCCAATTTGGCTGCTTCTTCTAAGGTAGAAGGCCGCCTGTCTCGCAGCCATTCCTTCCCTTGCTGTTCCATGCCATTATAAAAATGTTCTAAGAGAAACAATTGTAAAATTTCCTCCCCAGTCACCGCTTTACTTCCGCTCAGCCAGTGATTTGCCGCTCTCCGCATTCGGTGCGCCCATTCCATATGGGTATCGTTAGGCTTCTTTTCCGTGCCCCGAAACTGTCGGCGATACGTGTCCGGAGTTACAGCGTACCGTCGCAACAGTGTCTCCTTAACTAGCTCATACTGTGTCACTTCCTCAGCACCCAGAGTACGAAAGGCTTCCAGGGCTCGCCCGGATAGTTTTCCAGACAATATCGTGGGCCACTCTCTGTTGGGAATCTGGTGCAGGGCACATTGCCTTTCGAAGTCCGCCAAATATTCATCAATCCCTGTCTTGCTCTCTAGGAAGGGTCGAAATGCCGCATAGGGTATCTTGGGCCTCCCAGCATTTTCGACAGGGATGATTACCTGCGGGGCTTCAGCATTGCGGTGTGCGTTCGCTAGGTTGAGTTCGTGGGCTCGAGTCTCTCGTATATCCTCGTCCGCCTCCGCCATCAACTGCTGTACCAATTCCATGGAGGGGTTCGGCCCGTATAATGAGAGCCTTTCCCGAACAATCCTGGTTTTTTCGTCACTAATCGTGGTCGGTGTTTCCGCCATTGTGAAGCTCTGATCCAGTTCGGTCAATTCTGCGATCAGCTCTCTCCTCGGCCGGTTGCTGGCGTACCCCCCTCTGCTTTCAAGTAAATCCTTTAGGGTTGTACGCTTCAATTTTTCGTAAGCGCTCTCCATCCGTTCTGTACCTCTCCTAGGAAATCCAGGAAAATCCCGCCGCTGCCGCCAAATGTTACGGTTACCCTTAGTCTCGCTGAGAGATGGACCGCTTAGTAGCCTGGATCCCTATTGCTAAAGAGGGGAGAAGCTGCTTTCCATAGTATTCTATATGAGTCTCGCAAATATAGAATAATCTCCCTTAGCTGCAGTACAGCTAGGATACCCTTCTGCCCACAAAAACGAGTCAACGCTGCGATTGAGGGTCAAACAAGAACTCAGGACTGGGATGCCCAGCCTGCTTTTTATTAAGGTTACATGCACACAGGGCACTCCCAGGGGGAGAGGGGGGGAAGCACAAAATCCCCCATCACACATTTAGATAGAGAGCACTGTCCTTTGACAGGCCACAATAGGATTACAGTACTTAAGATAACAAGTTTACAAGTTCATCTTATCAATTAGCAGTCTGGCTCCAGAGGTGATTAGACAATAGTTTCTAAAAGCTGAAAAAAAAGAGTTAACTCTTTATGAAATGAAACTTGTTACAGTTTTCTTGGAGCCCTTCTTAGGCGCTGGCTTGCTGGTTCAGGCATTGCTGCTGGGAAATAAGCTCTTCACAACAGAATAACTAATGCTTCTGTAACAGGGGCATTAGGTGATATAGGTGAGTGATTGTCATCATCTGCAGGAGCATCTGTTTATGGGGCATTAGGTGATATAGGTGAGTGTTTGTCATCATCTGCAGGAGCATCTGTTTATGGGGCATTAGGTGATACAGGTGAGTGTTTGTTGTCACCTCCAGGAGCATCTGTTTATGGGGCATTAGGTGATACAGGTGAGTGTTTGTTATCACCTCCAAAAGCACCAATTTATGAGACATTGGGTGATACAGGAGAGTGTTTTTTATCACCTGCAGGAGCACCAGTTTATGGGGCATTAGGTGATACAGGTGAGTGTTTGTCATCATCTGCAGGAGCATCTGTTTATGGGGCATTATGTGATACAGGTGAGTGTTTGTTGTCACCTCCAAGAGATTCTGTTTATGGGGCATTAGGTGATACAGGTGAGTGTTTGTCATCATCTGCAGGAGCGACAGTTTATGGGGCATTAGGTGATACAGGTGAGTGTTTGTCATTATCTGCAGGAGCATCTGTTTATGGGGCATTAGGTAATACAGGTGAGTGTTTGTCATCACCTGCAGGAGCACCAGTTTATGGGGCATTAGGTGATACAGGTGAGTGTTTGTCATCACCTGCAGGAGCCCCAGTTTATCTGGCATTAGGTGATACAGGTGAGTGTTTGTCATCACCTGCAGGAGCACCAGTTTATGGGGCATTATGTGATACAGGTGAGTGTTTGTCATCACCTGTAGGAGCATCTGTTTATGGGGCATTAGGTGATACAGGTGAGTGTTTGTCATCACCTCCAGGAGCATCTGTTTATGGGGCATTAGGTGATACAGGTGAGTGTTTGTCATCACCTGCAGGAGCACCAGTTTATGGGGCATTATGTGATACAGGTGAGTGTTTGTCATCATGTGCAGGAGCATCTGTTTATGGGGCATTAGGTGATACAGGTGAGTGTTTGTCATCACCTGTAGGAGCATCTGTTTATGGGGCATTAGGTGATACAGGTGAGTGTTTGTCATCACCTGCAGGAGCACCAGTTTATGGGGCATTATGTGATACAGGTGAGTGTTTGTCATCACCTGTAGGAGCATCTGTTTATGGGGCATTAGGTGATACAGGTGAGTGTTTGTCATCACCTCCAGGAGCATCTGTTTATGGGGCATTAGGTGATACAAGTGAGTGTTTGTCATCACCTGCAGGAGCACCAGTTTATGGGACATTAGGGGATACAGGTGAGTGTTTGTCATCACCTGCAGGAGCATCTGTTTATGGGGCATTAGGGTATACAGGTGAGTGTTTGTCATCATCTGCAGGAGCACCAGTTTATGGGGAATTAGGTGATACAGGTGATTGTTTGTCATTATCTGCAGGAGCACCAGTTTATGGGGAATTAGGTGATACAGGTGAGTGTTTGTCATCACCTGTAGGAGCATCTGTTTATGGGGCATTAGGTGATACAGGTGAGTGTTTGTCATCATCTGCAGGAGCATCTGTTTATGGGGCATTAGGTGATATAGGTGAGTGTTTGTCATCACCTGCAGGAGCACCAGTTTATGGGGCATTAGGTGATACAGAGGAGTGTTTGTCATCACCTGTAGGAGCATCTGTTTATGGGGCATTAGGTGATACAGGTGAGTGTTTGTCATCACCTCCAGGAGCATCTGTTTATGGGGCATTAGGTGATACAGGTGAGTGTTTGTCATCACCTGCAGGAGCACCAGTTTATGGGGCATTATGTGATACAGGTGAGTGTTTGTCATCATGTGCAGGAGCATCTGTTTATGGGGCATTAGGTGATACAGGTGAGTGTTTGTCATCACCTGTAGGAGCATCTGTTTATGGGGCATTAGGTGATACAGGTGAGTGTTTGTCATCACCTGCAGGAGCACCAGTTTATGGGGCATTATGTGATACAGGTGAGTGTTTGTCATCACCTGTAGGAGCATCTGTTTATGGGGCATTAGGTGATACAGGTGAGTGTTTGTCATCACCTCCAGGAGCATCTGTTTATGGGGCATTAGGTGATACAAGTGAGTGTTTGTCATCACCTGCAGGAGCACCAGTTTATGGGACATTAGGGGATACAGGTGAGTGTTTGTCATCACCTGCAGGAGCATCTGTTTATGGGGCATTAGGGTATACAGGTGAGTGTTTGTCATCATCTGCAGGAGCACCAGTTTATGGGGCATTAGATGATACAGGTGAGTGTTTGTCATCATCTGCAGGAGCACCAGTTTATGGGGAATTAGGTGATACAGGTGATTGTTTGTCATTATCTGCAGGAGCACCAGTTCATGGGGAATTAGGTGATACAGGTGAGTGTTTGTCATCACCTGTAGGAGCATCTGTTTATGGGGCATTAGGTGATACAGGTGAGTGTTTGTCATCATCTGCAGGAGCATCTGTTTATGGGGCATTAGGTGATATAGGTGAGTGTTTGTCATCACCTGCAGGAGCACCAGTTTATGGGGCATTAGGTGATACAGAGGAGTGTTTGTTATCACCTCCAAGAGCACCAGTTTATGAGTCATTAGTTGATACATGTGAGTGTTTTTATCACCTGCAGGAGCACCAGTTTATGGGGCATTAGGTTATAGAGGTGAGTGTTGGTCATCACCTGCAGCACAACCAGTTTATGGGGCATTAGGTGATACAGGTGAGTGGTTGTCATCATCTGCAGGAGCATCTGTTTATGGGGCTTTAGGGGATACAGGTGAGTGTTTGTCATCACCTGCAGGAGCACCAGTTTATGGGGCATTAGGGGATGCAGGTGAGTGTTTGTTGTCACCTCCAGGAGCATCTGTTTATGGGGCATTAGGTGATACAGGTGAGTGTTTGTCATCACCTGCAGGAGCACCAGTTTATGGGGTATCAGAAGATCTTTGAATGTTATTATATATATATATATATATATATATATATATATATATATATATATATATATATATTTGATAAATATATATGGTTGTGTACACCAAATAATTAATTTTATTTGCAAAACTCCCGATGTCACTGTTACAGCAGTTATATTTACTCTGTCAAATGATTCTTGGCTGTGTAAACCAGACACCCCTCTCTCATTCATCAAAATAATTGCTATCATAGTTATCTTAAGAAAGAACAAAAGGTTTAAAGCTTTGTATAAGATAAGACCAGTGAACCACTTCATGGTAAATATTAGCATTTTTTAAACCCTCAGAGGTATATGCCCATATATGGGCTTCCTGCCCAACATGGGTAAGGAACTCACAGGCCCCCTGTGGGGAATAGACGGCCCATCTGTGGGAATGGTTGATTCCACAAACATGTTCAAGGAATTGTAGTTTTTGCCATTTTAGTGTCCCTGCTGAGATCTAAATACACATAAGGTATCTGAACTCAAGTTACCTAAAGCACATGGGAAATTAAATCTCAGATAAAGGAATTATGCCTAATTTTCAGTTTAAGTTTAAGATACTCAACTGAACATGTATATTCAGACACATGAATCTGGGAGATTGTCTATGCCTAAGAAGGGTAATATTGGAAGCTGGAAACCTAAGAAGTAGTGACTAATAGTAATATATTAAATAAATATTTGCTGAGTTTGGTAAATACTGCAAATAGATATATGAATGTTTGATATTTTTAACAATTATTTTTGTGTTTTGCAGACAGCAGGATGTCCTATGAATGTTGGTCATGGGCATCAATCTATGCACTCAGAAAGAGGTGTACTGAATGTGAAATATGCTGTGTTTTATATGAATATAAGAAAATAATCAAATGCAACGTTAAATGGATTTTAAGATAATAATAATATGATCACTAGAAACATACTGATGTTTCATATTAAAATAATCAGGATGAATAGCATGACATGGTCCAATACACATGGAACATGTGACTTATAAATACTAGGAATTATAATATTTTGAATATAAACAATATAAGGAGATATTTGGATTGTATCAATAATTAATGGTGAGACTGTATTTGTGGTTGTCTGCTGCCCCCAAGGGGATTAAAACTGGTATGACAGCCAAATAAATTAACTATTGGAGCGCATACAGAGCCAGATAAGCCAGTCAGGGAGGCGTCTCCCAGGTGACCAATGAGAGAGACAAGCCCCTGATGATTGCAATAAGAAAAGGGGGAGGGATATCACATGATATAACCTCTCGCAAGGAGAAAGAAAAATGGGTCTTTTATGTCTGCTGAAACTTGTGATTGATTAACTGGCTGCCATACTTGGGACACAATCACTTTAAGCAAAAAGCTGAGACTTACTTCTTGATCTATGCAATAACCTTTCTTCATATGAGGTGATCTGAATATACTTGAAAAAGATTGGAATACTAAATTGGCTCATGTTGGTAATGTATGAATTCTATAATTTGATATTTTAAAGCAAATACATTCATTATTGCTACAATCAAACTGCAGTTAATAGATTTAAGGGAGCACTTTGTATTTTAGCTTGCATTCATAATCCTGTGTAGTCTTAACTAGTCACTATTGTTAAATAATTTATTTGCTTAACAAAGGTCATTTGTATTGCATATTTCTAAGTCAGGCCCATTATTGTAAGTAAATCTTTCTGGTGTACCAAAGGTTAGATCAAGCGCCATGGGAATGTACTCTCTTGCTTTATACACAAGGCCCCCTAGCTGGCCTCAAATTAGACTGATAAACAATAGAAGTGGAGGTATAAAGCGCCTGAAAGGCTGGGTACTATATAGGTCACTAATTTACCGAATAATTTTAGCTCCTTAAGACACTAAAATATAAGTTAAATATAAATCGGATTAAAAATTAGTTTAGTACAATATAATAGAATAAATTGGATTAAAAATTAAACTGGATTAAAAATGAATTTAATACATTATAATAGGATTAAAAACAAATCTACAATAAAAAATAATGATGTAAACAGTGGTACAATATAGATGGGAATTTCAGGTAAGATAAAATCCTCAAAATGAAATAAATTAAATTAAAATGTCCAACATTCAAGTTAAATTGTCCAACAAACCAAATGTCCAACCTTTATTTCAAAGAGTCACTAGATGTAGTCTTATATCCAAAATAGGTGATGGTAAAGATGAAAAATGAAAAAATTGTGAAGATTGCAAAAATTAAAAATTAAAAAAATGTATATCTGAAAATTGTGTAATAAATAAAAAAGTTAAAACATTGTGAAAAAATTTGGTGAAAATGCAAATGTTAAGGTGAAAAAGCAAAAAAGCAAATCCTCCAAATGTGATCCTAATAGTAGTCTGTGTCTTTGAAATCAATGTAGAAGTGTCCTATAAAAATAAAATAACATAGTGTAGACCATACAAATAAAGATGGAAATATTGAAAATGTGCTTACCCACTGACAGATGATAATGATGACATTACAGATCTTATAATATTGCCTGCTGAACTGAGTAGAGAAAACTATGTTTTCCCTATTCTGGCCTTTATCTTCTCTATGAAACAAAGTGTTTCTCTGCATGTTTTCCACTTCCTTACTGATTTGGTCAAGTTTGAGTTTATTATAACCCCTTTTTATGAGTCTGTTTGTTAATTCATTGGCTTCGAGCTTATACAATTCTAAGTTAGAGCAATTTCTACGAAGCCTCAGATATTGACCCTCTTAAGGTGTGGGACATCACAAGAATCTGCTCTTAAGATGGTATTTTTTGACGTTGGTTTCCTGAATGTAGATGTGATTATATCTAAGTTGGAGGGATCCACTTTTAGTTTTAAGTCTAAATAATCTATAGACTGAGTGTCACTGTTGTGTGTAAAAACTAAATTGAACGGATTATCATTGATATAGGCCATGAATTGTTCAATGGTGTGCTCATGTTCTGTTCTGTCCCAAATGATTATCAGGTCGTCGATAAAGCGACCATATAGTTTGATGTTATTCTTAAATGGGAACTCTGATGAGAAAATGAGACATAATTCCATCTAGCCTATGTAAATATTGGCATACGCCGGGGCAAATTTAGCGCCCATGGCTGTGCCACGTTTTTGTAAATAATAATCACCCTCATGTACAAAATAGTTATGTTTTAGTAAAAACTCTGTAGTTTCTACTATGAATGTAATGAAACCATGGTCTAGATCTGTGTGTCTGAGCAGCATTTCATTAAGTGCTGTGAGGCCTGTTGTGTGCGGTAGAGCAGCTACATCTATTGTGAGCCACATGTATTCACAATTCCATTTAACATTACTGAGTTGTTGAATTAAGTGGCCACTGTCTTTGATGTAGCCTGGTAGTGACTGGACTATTGGTTGTAATATGTAGTCCAGCCAGCCACCCAGTCTTTCACATATAGGCACAAAGAAATTCCAGCAGCACAACAGTAGTGAATTATATTCCAAATTTATTAGGTACCTGGAGGTAAAATAATGACGTTTCGGGCTCAGTAGCCCTTAATCATATGACCTCAATGCAGTATACACCTTCCTTAAATACCCAACACCACAGGTATGGCCAATCATATCATTACCTAGCTTCTACCTGCAACAATTTTCTAATCTTAGCGCCACCTAGTGGTGTATGTCTAATAATACATCAAAAACTAAATAAGTCTACCAGTGTTACATACTCGTATTTCAGCTACATGTTACATCTCATATCAAAATTTCAGAACAATACAAAATACAATATTTACAAAGATAGTAGTGAGGGGCAATTCTTCATCTCAACATTCATATCTAGGGTATGGATTTTTGTAGAATCTGCAAAATCACAAAAAGATATTAAAATCAATTTCACGGTTCATTCCTTTAGGATACAGACAATCTAGCCTATAGATCCACATAGATTCTCTCTTTTTTAAGATCAGTTCTCTGTCCCCACCTCTTCGTGGGACAGGGACATGATCTATAATTTGAAATTTCAACTGTGCAATCGAATGGCCAAAAGTCAAAAAATGGTTAGAGACAGGAGCATTAAAGTCTTTACATCTAATATTAGACTTATGCTGTAGGATTCTATCCCTTACCCTTTGGGTGGTCTAGACAGCATTTTCTGCGATGGCATCTCAGATCACTCTATGTTCTGCCTTGGGGGCTTAATGTATTGATCATTATCCATTAGTTGTTTGTTTATTTCCCCAAGGTGGTGTTAAGGAGGACTATGGCTCCCCCCTTGTCTGCCTTGGTAATGACTATGTTGGGGTTGTCTTGCAATTCCTTAAGAGCTTTTCTTTCATTATAACTCAAATTATACCTGGCTTTACATGTTGTGGTGAGGTGTAGTGAGTTGCTGAGGTCAGTTAGTTCTTTTTTCCACTGATCTCTGGAAGAGATCTATTAAGTGATCACGTGCGTGAACTGGGTAGAAATGTGATTTGTCCTTAAATGGAGGGTGCTGTGCAAGTGCCCAGTGGAGCGAATGGTATGTTGTTGAAGTGAGGTAAGAGTGGTGAGATCAGTGAGATCAGAAAATAAAAGACCTATAGTCTGTGTATCAGTAGTGACAGGGAGCTGTGGTTGCGTGTCTGTGCCAAAAAAATGTTTTCTCAA
Source organism: Bombina bombina (assembly GCF_027579735.1). NCBI lineage: Eukaryota > Metazoa > Chordata > Amphibia > Anura > Bombinatoridae > Bombina > Bombina bombina. The sequence continues at coordinate 6,799,129 of NC_069499.1, forward strand.
TACAATCTTTCTCACAAATCTATTGGTGTCCAAAAGGATGCTAAATAAATCAAAATTTGTTGCAGGTGCAAAAGTGAATCCTTTATTAAGTAGATTAATGTGGTGTGGTGATAATGTAAAGTCAGAGAGATTTATTGTGGTTATTTCTTCTTGTTTGTCCTGACCCTGCTGGGGTATCTATACATGTGGCCCCCCTTCTTGGGAGTACTAGTTTGCTGGGGTTGTTTAACCAGAGATTTCAATTTTTTTCTCTCAGTTGATGTATTGCTAGATGTAGTAGCTACTACCTCTGACTCTTCATTAGTGGTTTCTGTTGTTTCACCTTCTATGTTATCAGTATCTATACTTGAGAAGGTGACTTTTCTAGGTGTGGTGATTTACTTTTGTTATTATTCTTATGAGTACCTCTCCTGCCATGTGGTTTAGATTTCTGCCAAGAGTATACTATGTCTAAATCATAGTCTTTCTTATCTCTGTTGTATTTCTGTACTTTCCTATCTGACAGCGTGGCATCTAGTTGGTCAATAGTGTTATCAAGTTGGGATTTATAATCAATATATTTTTGTGTTGTTTCAAAACTTTTCAACTTATCAAAGATTTTATTAATTTCCACTAAGATGGTGTCCCTTTCTTCTCTTTTATGCCTGAGAAGTTGTTTCATGCATATAATGGAGCAGTTGGTTAAATTGGTATTCCACTCCTCCATAAATACAGTGTTATCTAAGGCAAAAGAGGGGTATTTTTTCATACGAAGTCCTCTAGGGACTTTGTTCTCTGAAATGTAAATGTCTAAGAACTCTATATCCCACCACAGATTTGTTTCTTTGTATCTCAATTTTTCTAGGCTAGAGAATACTGTATCTAAATTGTCTTCCTTAATAGTTTCTAAAACTTCACTGTGACCTCTAAGTGCTGTTATCATAATTTGTTTCCTCTTTTGTTCATCTATTACCCCTGTGGGAATGAGTATGGTAGCCATATTGGGAATACAAATATTGATCAGCACTAAAGTGTAGCTATATGGTCTGCTATTATAAAGTATAATGTCCAGCAATATAGTAATTTGGCTGCATAAACCTGAACACTGGGTATAACAATAAGCAATGGTTCATAAAGAGGGATGTGATCAGTGAAAAAATCCCCTTAGGCTTCTTCGAAATGGTATATATAAGAAACCTTGAAGGTGGGGAATATAGTCCCAATATCTGTGTATACGGGAACAAACAGTCAGAAATGTTCGTAGTATCCACAACAGCAGACTCCAGGTGCACTCTCATATAGTTCCAGTATAATTATTATAGTGCAGTCCACTTCAGCCTAAATGTCAGGGGTGTCAATAAGTAACAAAGTCACTATGGTGACATAGGCGTCGACTCTTACCCTCCACTGGTCTGGTGGGGTGCCTGGGCACACTGCTGTACTACCTCTCGGGCTGGTGATGAGACCCTACCGGGAGGGTGCAGTGTGCATGTCCTTCCTGGCGTGTAGAGTAATCCGGCCTCGTAGGAGCGTACTTCCTGGTGCGTTACCCTTGATGTAACTAGGCTTTGTATGTGTGACAGGTCACAGAAGGGCGGAGTGCAAGCCTTGGATCCGGGTTGGGGCAGCAATTCAAAGCGGTATGCCCAAACGCTGGTAAACGTAATGATAAGAAAAAGGTGCGCTGACTCACAGTAGATAAATGCTGGATAACAAAGTTTATTGGCAGTCCAAAATTAGTAACAAGTTACTGAGGTACACAGTCAGAATTGCCTGACGCATTTCGCGCATGGGTGGATGCGCTTCATTGGAGGCTAATTAGAAAAGAACCCAAGACCCCAGTGGTGAAACATTTTCGCCAACATGGCATAGGTACCACATACTTTTCCTTTAAGGGAATAGAAACAGTTATAAAAAATGCCAGAGGAGGGGATAGAACAGCTATACTCCAAAAAAGAGAAGTGTTCTGGATAGTAAAACTGAATACCAGACATCCCTATGGCATTAACAGACGACTAGATGTTGACCTATATGTATAGATCTCTCTTAGATCGTCATTATAAAACACATACTGGGATACACATTCTAATTTAAGTTTGGGTTTAAAGTCTCAGTGATTTTCTATGAGTAAATTCATATGATCCTCTACAATATGTTTACACTCCTTGTATACATCACATCTTTAGCTACTTCTCCCTGACTAGACCACATTACAATATAATATATCATATTATACTTTGTACCAATATTGGTACATATTTATTCAAATACGAATTCACATAAATCATATCCTTCTATGTTCTGTTATATTATATTATATTATCTCTATATATTACCCTGATATATTAACATGATTTATATCATCATGATTCATACTAGGCTACTTATCAAATTTATCAAATTAGTACTGATTATCCAACTTTTATCATATTGTCTTCCTTATATTGAATTTTTTCATCTCCTAGCTTTTATTCTCTGCATTTCTTGAATACATCTCTTATGTCTCCTCCGGTGTCTCTTATTCACTACTTATTAGTAACACCTAACACCCAGTATTATACACTTTGAAGTGGTTTCTGAGAGACACAGTAGGACACATATTTTTACCTTTTTATTTTTATTTTTATTTCCTCTCATCATATGCATCATTTCATTTTCCAATTTTTGCCCCTAGCAATTTTCTTTTTCTAACACACACTTTGGACACTCTGGTCTTCTGACCTCCTGACTCTAACTGAGTTTCCAGAATACTCATTTATTCTTGAGTTTAGTTCCCAGTATGTCATCTGGCATATGGCATTTTTCCAATCCTTTTTTTGTCTGTTCCTTTCATTGTTGTAGCCTTGTGTTTATGTATCATCGTACCTTTTTTTTGTTTCATTTGGGAGGTCTACCACAACTGTGGAGTTCTTTAATATGTTATACCACCCACTTTGATACTTAATATATTCCAGGCTTACAACAATTAACACACCTACTGTATGCTAAAATGCACTTAATTATTCAAGAATTATTTATCCATTTGTCTATTCATTTATTTTTCGTTGTTGTAATTTTTTAGGTTTTTTTATTGACATTTTAACATATTTTATTTCATTGTTTTTCTGTTCACCTTGTACAGACTGAACCTGCATACAGTCTTTTTTTTTTTTTTATAATATATTTTTTATTGAAGTCATAAACAGATACAACCAAAGGGTATGCCCCAAAACATTTACAGAAAATGCAAATACAATATTGTTAGATAAGTGTTACAGACAAAACCCTACAGTAAGGGTATAATGTATCCAGACGTCACACGTAATGTCATAAAATTTGGGCAGTTTAGAGTAAGACTTCATTTTTATAATAAGGGTAATAACAACAAAACAAAAATAGTCCTCCCCGAGCCATATAGCAGATGAATAGGAGTGTCCACTCAGACACAATTAGGGCTAGGGGGGTTAGCTTTATAGTTTAAGGGGGGGGGTGCAGCGGGCAAGAGCCGCTCGAAATATAATAGGGGGGGGGATGGAGGGCGGAGCCAGTCGGGATGTCAAACTTCTATTAACTATTATTATTGTTATTATCGGGGCCCTAAGTGAGCATTAGTTGTAAATGCCAAGTAAACTTCTTAAAAATATCTAGAGAAAGTAAAAGTTGGAATACATAATTAAAAGGGTGAGCTTTCATTAGTCTCATTATAACCCGGAGACAAACTTTATATACCAGAATGAATCTTAGCACATGGAATATGAGAACTAGAGTAGAATTAAACACATAAAACAACGGTATCATGACCAACTTTAGAAATTGACTTTCTATAAAATGGATAGGGGTAACCCCCAGCATTATTAAGTGAGGAGAGGACATAAGTAAGTATGGAACATGAGGGATTTCCAGGTGGGCTCCTCCCCTAGGGAATTACCAGCTATAGGCGATGTGGGAGAAAGGAATAGGGGTATGACCCGCAGGCAACCAGTACCGGCGGGAAAGGGAGGGGAGGAGCTCACTAGAGACAAATAATTTTGCATCAATTTTAAACTCAACATAAACAATGTCATATCCTAGAAACATATGTATAATAAAGCATAAGCTTATCGTGATTCCGTAAACAGTTATAGGAGCAAAGAGTATTAAATACATTAGGTGTACCCACTAGCGCCTAAACATATACATATCTCTGCAGGCGAATGAAAAAACAAACTATATCTATATCTAAGATTGTTAGTAAAGGCTATACTTCTGTTAACATTTTAGTGCGACTAGGGATCCATAAGGGTATGCGTCACTAGAGGTTAGCAATATATACATAGATAAATGGCTAGTATGAACACATAATAGCATGTTTAAGGAGCATTCGGCTTATATAGACGACTGATATAAAATATGTCAGAAGAGGGATCCCTAATCCTGAAATTTAAAGCCTAATTGACAAATTACTATCAAAAAAAAAACAAACTATCACTTAGATATATATAACACTGAGAGTTTCATCAGTTAGCATGAGTACCAAGCACTGACATTTGCAGAGTGGTGCTTCAGGGACGCTAAGGGTGTTGTACCTGAGTCAGGTAACCAGGGGTATAGTAGTAAATGAATATTGGCATGTCTTAAATGAGCTAAGTAAGTACTATACAGCTTATCTTACAAATCTGCCAGAGCACAACCTTATAAGGATATTACTAACGTCTTTACTCAGAATATAAATATAGGTATGTAAATATAGACAAGATACAATGTTCAAAACCTGGTATCTGGGGGAACAGACTGTAATAATGAGCAATGTAGATTTAAGAACCAAGAAATGATCTCATGTGGTACATGACCTTTCCTTTTGTTGTCTCAAGGGGATATAAAAACAGCAGGAATATCTATAAGACTTACAAACAGCAATTCAACCTGACATGCAAACCATTGTAACAACTAGGTAAGAGATCTATCTAAAAGAAAAAGCAAAGTTTTGCTAACAAACCCCCATCTTGTAACCCATAGGGATAAAACATTTATTGATATGTATCAGGTAACAGTCTCAGCACATCGTAAGTCACTTTAGAGTAATTCTGATACCCAAGCTTTGGGCATGTAAAGTGACAAATCTTCCAGCATGGATCTTAGGGGAGGTTACTCTACCCGATTCCCAGCCTGTAGTATGATGTAATCCGATTAGCTCCGATATCTTTTACCCCCATTGCCGATGGCTGTCTTGATCTTCTAGACGCTGTGGCGGTACTGGCGGCGTGAGCTGCTGTTAGGAGGTTCAAACGTTGTCGGGTCTGGAGCGGCTCCCGGGAAGGCTCATACCACTCACGCGTGGTTAACATACTGATCAGGGACTCTATGTGAGTATCTGCGTCCAAGTAGCCGGGCATCAGTAATGTCTCCGCAGGATGTGTGGGAATGCTGCGATCAGCGGATTCTGTAGTAAGTGAAGTGAGCGCATCCCGCTCCATATAAGTGCCGGCTCGTGAGGTGATGTCCATCTGTAATCTCCGCCCGCTTTCTAGGACATAGCTGGGGGGAGCGGTGGTGTTCTCATCACATGCACCGCTGACTAAGGGGCCCACTGTGGTTTCATGTTCCGTAAGATATCCCCCTCTGCTAGATGTAGGATCTCGAATCAGTGTAGGGGGGAGTGTGTTCCTTTCAAGCCAGGTGACTTCTTCTCGATGGATGGGTGGAGAAGCGGTCACAAAATGAGTAAGGCCCTTGGTAAGCTCGGACACTCGTGGTTGAGAGGAGGTGGAGGCGGCAGATAGATTGGTTATATTCAGAGTCGGCTTAATGTAGGGACCGCATTCTCCTCCTAGGGTGTTTCCTTCTAGGACCAGCTCCTCTCGCAACTGAAGGAAGTGAGAGTCTAATTTAGCTGCAAGTTGTTGTAGTAAGCGTAGGGGAGTCGCCATTTTGAGAAAAGTCTCAGCACTCGTGATTATCCTATAATTAAGAAGTAAATTCTCCTCTAGGACACTGCTTCCCCTGTAGTTCCTCGGCCCCACAGCTCTTGTTCACCCTTCTGTGGTAAACGTTATAAATTGGAGCTATTTTTTGGGTATAATAGCTAATATATAGTAGATAGTGTCAGGAGCTTCATCGGAACATGTCCTGCTTCTTTAGTGGCTAGCTCCGCCCCCCGCATACAGTCTTTTTGATTATGGCTTCCGCATATTTTATATTTGTTTTTTTATTAAGGTACAGCACATTTAAGTAACCACTTTCTGGTGTATCTCATGTGAGTCTCTTCGCACTTAACCTCCGGTGTTATTGTAATTATTGTAACTACTATTACTATTACCAACATTGTGTTTAAAGTACCGCTTTGTGACCCCACTGAACTGACCTCTTTTGAGATTTTTTAACATCTGACATGCTGTGCTGCGGTTCAGTGGCGCCACATCGATTGATTGGCCCATATTACAGCTCTTCTAGGATTGGTAGGATTGAGTTTAAAAGCCTCCACGGTCATATTCTAATTAGCCTCCGATGAAGCGCATCCACGCATGCGCGAAATGCGTCAGGCGATTCTGACTGTGTACCTCAGTAACTTGTTACTAATTTTGGACTGCCAATAAACTTTGTTATCCAGCATTTATCTACTGTGAGTCAGCGCACCTTTTTCTTATCATTACGTAAACAACAGAGTGAGCCTAACCTGGTACAATGGAGCAGGATGCTCCTAGTGAGGACCTGATCACTAGTCAAAAAGAAGACCCCATTGTAGGCATCTTCTATAAACACATAGAAGATCCTGAAAGCAACCCCATCTCAAAAGATGATTGTATTGGCAAGGAAGATCTTAGAATCTTAATGAAATCCAGATCACAATTCAAGTTACAGGATGGTTTGTTAATTAGAACCTCCAAAACTGGCATCCAGCAATGGGTGGTACCCACCAAGTTCAGAGGTCTCATGCTTCAGCATGCTCATGATGCTCCCACATCTGGCCATCGTGGTGCCAAACTCCCTTTATGAAATATTGCATGATTAAGCCTTTTTTGGCCGCACATGTTGAAAGATGTTCAAACCTACTGTCAAGGTTGTTTAATCTGTCCACAGTTCAAACCCACTGCATCAATGCATAGAGCGCCATTGCAGAAAAGGGGGATGGTAATGCCATTGTCAGATATACAAATTTATTTTATTGGTCCAGTAACTAGGTCATCTAGAGGTAACAAATACATGTTAACAGTAACATGCCTATTCACTAAATGGGCAGAGTGCATCAGTGCACCTAACAATAGTGCTGAAACATGTGCAGCATTGCTCATCAACCACGTATGTTCCAGATTTGGTTTACCCCAGAGAATCGAATCCGATCAGGGAACCCACTTCACTAACAAATTGATGACCAAGATGTGGAAAATACTAGGGGTCAAAAGAAAGCTCCATATTGCATATAGAGCTGCCTCAAGTGGTGGTGTAGAGCGTTACAAACAGTCCATTGTGAAAATCCTTAAAAAAGTTTGTGAGTGAAACGCATAAAGACTGGGAAGTAAAACTACCTCTAGTCATAATAACATTAAGAGCAACTATGGGGCATTAGGTGATACAAGTGAGTGTTTGTTGTCACCTCCAGGAGCATCTGTTTATGGGGCATTAGGTGATACAGGTGAGTGTTTGTTATCAACTCCAAGAGCACCAATTTATAAAGCATTAGGTGATACAGGTGAGTGTTTGTAATCACCTGCAGGAGCAACAGTTTATGGGGCATTAGGTGATATAGGTGAGTGTTTGTCATCACCTGCAGGAGCACCAGTTTATGGGGCATTAGGTAATACAGGTGAGTGTTTGTCATCACCTGCAGGAGCACCAGTTTATGGGGCATTAGGTGATACAGGTGAGTGTTTGTCATCACCTCCAGAAGCATCTGTTTATGGGGCATTAGGTGATACAGGTGAGTGTTTGTCATCACCTGCAGGAGCAACAGTTTATGGGGCATTAGGTGAAACAGGTGAGTGTTTGTCATCACCTGCAGGAGCAACAGTTTATGGGGCATTAGGTGATACAGGTGAGTGTTTGTCATCACCTGCAGGAGCACCAGTTTATGGGGCATTAGGTGATACAGGTGAGTGTTTGTTATCAACTCCAAGAGCACCAATTTATAAAGCATTAGGTGATACATGTGAGTGTTTGTCATCACCTGGAGGAGCAACAGTTTATGGGGCATTAGGTGATATAGGTGAGTGTTTGTCATCACCTGGAGGAGCAACAGTTTATGGGGCATTAAGTGATACAGGTGAGTGTTTGTCATCACCTGCAGGAGCACCAGTTTATAGGGCATTAGGGTATACAGGTGAGTGTTTGCCATCACCTGCAGGAGCACCAGTTTATGGGGCATTAGGTAATACAGGTGAGTGTTTGTCATCATGTGCAGGAGCATCTGTTTATGAGGCATTAGGTGATACAGGTGACTGACTCATGTGCAGGAGCATCTGTTTATGGGGCATTAGTTTATACAGATGAGTGTTTGTCATCATCTGCAGAAGCATCTGTTTATGGGGCATTAGGTGATACAGGTGAGTGTTTGTTGTCACCTCCAGGAGCATCTATTTATGGGGCATTAGGTGATACAGGTGAGTATTTGTCATCACCTCCAGGAGCATCTGTTTATGGGGCATTAGGTGATACAGGTGAGTGTTTGTCATCACTTGCAGGAGCACCAGTTTATGGAGCATTAGGTGATACAGGTGAGTGTTTGTTGTCACCTGCAGGAGCACCAGTTTATGGGGCATTAGGTGATATAGGTGAGTGTTTGTCATTGCCTGCAGGAGCACCAGTTTATGGGGCATTAGGTGATATAGGTGAGTGTTTGTCATCACCTGCATGAGCCCCAGTTTATCTGGCATTAGGTGATACAGGTGAGTGTTTGTCATCGCCTGCAGGAGCAACAGTTTATGGGGCATTAGGTGATACAGGTGAGTGTTTGTCATCATGTGCAGGAGCAACAGTTTATGGGGCATTAGGTGATACAGGTGAGTGTTTGTCATCACCTACAGAAGCACCATTTTATGGGGCATTAGGTGATACAGGTGAGTGTTTGTCATCGCCTGCAGGAGCACCATTTTATGGGGCATTAGATGATACAGGGGAGTGTTTGTCATCACCTGCAGGAGCACCAGTTTATGGGGCATTAGGTGATACAGGTGAGTGTTTGTCATCACCTGCAGGAGCACCAGTTTATGGGGCATTAGGTGATACAGGGGAGTGTTTGTCATCACCTGCAGGAGCACATGTTTATGGGGCATTAGGTGATACAGGTGAGTGTTTGTCATCACCTGCAGGAGCACCAGTTTATGGGGCATTAGATGATACAGGTGAGTGTTTGTCATCACCTGCAGGAGCACCAGTGTATGGGGCATTAGGTGATACAGGTGAGTGTTTGTCATCACCTGCAGGAGCACCAGTTTATGGGGCATTAGGTGATACAGGTGAGTGTTTGTCATCACCTGCAGGAGCACCAGTTTATGGGGCATTAGGTGATACAGGTGAGTGTTTGTCATCACCTGCAGCTGCACCAGTTTATGGGGAATTAGGTGATACAGGTGAGTGTTTGTCATCACCCACAGGAGCATCTGTTTATGGGGCATTAGGTGATACAGGTGAGTGTTTGTCATCATCTGCAGGAGCATCTGTTTATGGGGCATTAGGTGATACAGGTGAGTGTTTGTCATCACCTGCAGCTGCACCAGTTTATGGGGAATTAGGTGATACAGGTGAGTGTTTGTCATCACCTGCAGGAGCACCAGTTTATGGGGCATTAGGTGATACAGGTGAGTGTTTGTCATCACCTGTATGAGCATCTGTTTATGGGGCATTAGGTGATACAGGTGAGTGTTTGTCATCACCTGCAGGAGCACCATTTTATGGGGCATTAGGTGATACAGGTGAGTGTTTGTCATCGCCTGCAGGAGCACCATTTTATGGGGCATTAGATGATAAAGGTGAGTGTTTGTCATCACCTGCAGGAGCACCAGTTTATGGGGCATTAGGTGATACAGGTGAGTGTTTGTCATCACCTGCAGGAGCATCAGTTTATGGGGCATTAGGTGATACAGGTGAGTGTTTGTCATCACCTGCAGGAGCACCAGTTTATGGGGCATTAGGTGATACAGGGGAGCGTTTGTCATCACCTGCAGGAGCACATGTTTATGGGGCATTAGGTGATACAGGTGAGTGTTTGTCATCACCTGCAGGAGCACCAGTTTATGGGGCATTAGATGATACAGGTGAGTGTTTGTCATCACCTGCAGGAGCACCAGTGTATGGGGCATTAGGTGATACAGGTGAGTGTTTGTCATCACCTGCAGGAGCACCAGTTTATGGGGCATTAGGTGATACAGGTGAGTGTTTGTCATCACCTGCAGGAGCACCAGTTTATGGGGCATTAGGTGATACAGGTGAGTGTTTGTCATCACCTGCAGCTGCACCAGTTTATGGGGAATTAGGTGATACAGGTGAGTGTTTGTCATCACCTACAGGAGCATCTGTTTATGGGGCATTAGGTGATACAGGTGAGTGTTTGTCATCATCTGCAGGAGCATCTGTTTATGGGGCATTAGGTGATACAGGTGAGTGTTTGTCATCACCTGCAGCTGCACCAGTTTATGGGGAATTAGGTGATACAGGTGAGTGTTTGTCATCACCTGCAGGAGCACCAGTTTATGGGGCATTAGGTGATACAGGTGAGTGTTTGTCATCACCTGTATGAGCATCTGTTTATGGGGCATTAGGTGATACAGGTGAGTGTTTGTCATCACCTGCAGGAGCACCAGTTTATGGGGAATTAGGTGATACAGGTGAGTGTTTGTTATTACATCCAGTAGCACCAATTTATGGGGCATTAGTTGATACAGGTGGTGTATCTCATGTGAGTCTCTTCGCACTTAACCTCCGGTGTTATTGTAATTATTGTAACTACTATTACTATTACCAACATTGTGTTTAAAGTACCGCTTTGTGACCCACTGAACTGACCTCTTTTGAGATTTTTTAACATCTGACATGCTGTGCTGCGGTTCAGTGGCGCCACATCGATTGATTGGCCCATATTACAGCTCTTCTAGGATTGGTAGGATTGAGTTTAAAAGCCTCCACGGTCATATTCTAATTAGCCTCCGATGAAGCGCATCCACGCATGCGCGAAATGCGTCAGGCGATTCTGACTGTGTACCTCAGTAACTTGTTACTAATTTTGGACTGCCAATAAACTTTGTTATCCAGCATTTATCTACTGTGAGTCGGCGTACCTTTTTCTTATCATTACGTAAACAACAGAGTGAGCCTAACCTGGTACAATGGAGCAGGATGCTCCTAGTGAGGACCTGATCACTAGTCAAAAAGAAGACCCCATTGTAGGCATCTTCTATAAACACATAGAAGATCCTGAAAGCAACCCCATCTCAAAAGATGATTGTATTGGCAAGGAAGATCTTAGAATCTTAATGAAATCCAGATCACAATTCAAGTTACAGGATGGTTTGTTAATTAGAACCTCCAAAACTGGCATCCAGCAATGGGTGGTACCCACCAAGTTCAGAGGTCTCATGCTTCAGCATGCTCATGATGCTCCCACATCTGGCCATCGTGGTGCCAAACTCCCTTTATGAAATATTGCATGATTAAGCCTTTTTTGGCCGCACATGTTGAAAGATGTTCAAACCTACTGTCAAGGTTGTTTAATCTGTCCACAGTTCCAACCCACTGCATCAATGCACAGAGCGCCATTGCAGAAAAGGGGGATGGTAATGCCATTGTCAGATATACAAATTTATTTTATTGGTCCAGTAACTAGGTCATCTAGAGGTAACAAATACATGTTAACAGTAACATGCCTATTCACTAAATGGGCAGAGTGCATCAGTGCACCTAACAATAGTGCTGAAACATGTGCAGCATTGCTCATCAACCACGTATGTTCCAGATTTGGTTTACCCCAGAGAATCGAATCTGATCAGGGAACCCACTTCACTAACAAATTGATGACCAAGATGTGGAAAATACTAGGGGTCAAAAGAAAGCTCCATATTGCATATAGAGCTGCCTCAAGTGGTGGTGTAGAGCGTTACAAACAGTCCATTGTGAAAATCCTTAAAAAAGTTTGTGAGTGAAACGCATAAAGACTGGGAAGTAAAACTACCTCTAGTCATAATAACATTAAGAGCAACTATGGGGCATTAGGTGATACAGGTGAGTGTTTGTTGTCACCTCCAGGAGCATCTGTTTATGGGGCATTAGGTGATACAGGTGAGTGTTTGTTATCAACTCCAAGAGCACCAATTTATAAAGCATTAGGTGATACAGGTGAGTGCTTGTAATCACCTGCAGGAGCAACAGTTTATGGGGCATTAGGTGATATAGGTGAGTGTTTGTCATCACCTGCAGGAGCACCAGTTTATGGGGCATTAGGTAATACAGGTGAGTGTTTGTCATCACCTGCAGGAGCACCAGTTTATGGGGCATTAGGTGATACAGGTGAGTGTTTGTCATCACCTCCAGAAGCATCTGTTTATGGGGCATTAGGTGATACAGGTGAGTGTTTGTCATCACCTGCAGGAGCAACAGTTTATGGGGCATTAGGTGATACAGGTGAGTGTTTATCATCACCTGCAGGAGCAACAGTTTATGGGGCATTAGGTGATACAGGTGAGTGTTTGTCATCACCTGCAGGAGCACCAGTTTATGGGGCATTAGGTGATACAGGTGAGTGTTTGTTATCAACTCCAAGAGCACCAATTTATAAAGCATTAGGTGATACATGTGAGTGTTTGTCATCACCTGGAGGAGCAACAGTTTATGGGGCATTAGGTGATATAGGTGAGTGTTTGTCATCACCTGGAGGAGCAACAGTTTATGGGGCATTAAGTGATACAGGTGAGTGTTTGTCATCACCTGCAGGAGCACCAGTTTATAGGGCATTAGGGTATACAGGTGAGTGTTTGTCATCACCTGCAGGAGCACCAGTTTATGGGGCATTAGGTAATACAGGTGAGTGTTTGTCATCATGTGCAGGAGCATCTGTTTATGAGGCATTAGGTGATACAGGTGACTGACTCATGTGCAGGAGCATCTGTTTATGGGGCATTAGTTTATACAGATGAGTGTTTGTCATCATCTGCAGAAGCATCTGTTTATGGGGCATTAGGTGATACAGGTGAGTGTTTGTTGTCACCTCCAGGAGCATCTATTTATGGGGCATTAGGTGATACAGGTGAGTATTTGTCATCACCTCCAGGAGCATCTGTTTATGGGGCATTAGGTGATACAGGTGAGTGTTTGTCATCACCTGCAGGAGCACCAGTTTATGGAGCATTAGGTGATACAGGTGAGTGTTTGTTGTCACCTGCAGGAGCACCAGTTTATGGGGCATTAGGTGATATAGGTGAGTGTTTGTCATCACCTGCAGGAGCACCAGTTTATGGGGCATTAGGTGATATAGGTGAGTGTTTGTCATCACCTGCATGAGCCCCAGTTTATCTGGCATTAGGTGATACAGGTGAGTGTTTGTCATCGCCTGCAGGAGCAACAGTTTATGGGGCTGTTACGGTACCAACAGTGTACCAAGGTTTAATACCAGATGAACAACGTCCTGCATAGGAAATCAGCAATTCACAAACCAGCCAGTTTTCAGGTTTAAACAGAATGACATTTATTAAAGGCTAGATGCCTAGTATTTATACAGGTTTGACCCCAGATGGGGGGGTTGAAAGACTCTTGTACATTTAGATAAAAAGGGGAAGACGCCCTTTTATGAAACAGTAGAATTACATTACTTAAATACTTTACTTAGGCAGATAACAACTTAAACACATTTGGCTTGTCTTATCACCTAGCGTCTGCTCTCTGAGGGTGATTAAACAATGGCCTGTTTATTACTTAAATGTAATTATAGCACACAATAGCTGAGGCCAGAAAACCTGTCTTTAGAAATTAGATTCTTAGCTAAACACAATTAACTCCTTCAGTCCAGACAGAAGGGTCTGTCACAGGGGCATTAGGTGATACAGGTGAGTGTTTGTCATCATGTGCAGGAGCAACAGTTTATGGGGCATTAGGTGATACAGGTGAGTGTTTGTCATCACCTGCAGGAGCACCATTTTATGGGGCATTAGGTGATACAGGTGAGTGTTTGTCATCACCTGCAGGAGCACCATTTTATGGGGCATTAGATGATACAGGTGAGTGTTTGTCATCACCTGCAGGAGCACCAGTTTATGGGGCATTAGGTGATACAGGTGAGTGTTTGTCATCATCTGCAGGAGCACCAGTTTATGGGGCATTAGGTGATACAGGTGAGTGTTTGTCATCACCTGCAGGAGCACCAGTTTATGGGGCATTAGGTGATACAGGGGAGTGTTTGTCATCACCTGCAGGAGCACATGTTTATGGGGCATTAGGTGATACAGGTGAGTGTTTGTCATCACCTGCAGGAGCACCAGTTTATGGGGCATTAGATGATACAGGTGAGTGTTTGTCATCACCTGCAGGAGCACCAGTGTATGGGGCATTAGGTGATACAGGTGAGTGTTTGTCATCACCTGCAGGAGCACCAGTTTATGGGGCATTAGGTGATACAGGTGAGTGTTTGTCATCACCTGCAGGAGCACCAGTTTATGGGGCATTAGGTGATACAGGTGAGTGTTTGTCATCACCTGCAGCTGCACCAGTTTATGGGGAATTAGGTGATACAGGTGAGTGTTTGTCATCACCTACAGGAGCATCTGTTTAAGGGGCATTAGGTGATACAGGTGAGTGTTTGTCATCATCTGCAGGAGCATCTGTTTATGGGGCATTAGGTGATACAGGTGAGTGTTTGTCATCACCTGCAGCTGCACCAGTTTATGGGGAATTAGGTGATACAGGTGAGTGTTTGTCATCACCTGCAGGAGCACCAGTTTATGGGGCATTAGGTGATACAGGTGAGTGTTTGTCATCACCTGTATGAGCACCAGTTTATGGGGCATTAGGTGATACAGGTGAGTGTTTGTCATCACCTGCAGGAGCACCAGTTTATGGGGCATTAGGTGATACAGGTGAGTGTTTGTCATCACCTGCAGGAGCACCAGTTTATGGGGCATTAGGTGATACAGGGGAGCGTTTGTCATCACCTGCAGGAGCACATGTTTATGGGGCATTAGGTGATACAGGTGAGTGTTTGTCATCACCTGCAGGAGCACCAGTTTATGGGGCATTAGATGATACAGGTGAGTGTTTGTCATCACCTGCAGGAGCACCAGTGTATGGGGCATTAGGTGATACAGGTGAGTGTTTGTCATCACCTGCAGGAGCACCAGTTTATGGGGCATTAGGTGATACAGGTGAGTGTTTGTCATCACCTGCAGGAGCACCAGTTTATGGGGCATTAGGTGATACAGGTGAGTGTTTGTCATCACCTGCAGCTGCACCAGTTTATGGGGAATTAGGTGATACAGGTGAGTGTTTGTCATCACCTACAGGAGCATCTGTTTATGGGGCATTAGGTGATACAGGTGAGTGTTTGTCATCATCTGCAGGAGCATCTGTTTATGGGGCATTAGGTGATACAGGTGAGTGTTTGTCATCACCTGCAGCTGCACCAGTTTATGGGGAATTAGGTGATACAGGTGAGTGTTTGTCATCACCTGCAGGAGCACCAGTTTATGGGGCATTAGGTGATACAGGTGAGTGTTTGTCATCACCTGTATGAGCATCTGTTTATGGGGCATTAGGTGATACAGGTGAGTGTTTGTCATCACCTGCAGGAGCACCAGTTTATGGGGAATTAGGTGATACAGGTGAGTGTTTGTTATTACATCCAGTAGCACCAATTTATGGGGCATTAGTTGATACAGGTGAGTGTTTGTTATCACCTGCAGGAGCACCAGTTTATGGGGCATTAGGTGATACAGGTGAGTGTTTGTTGTCACCTGCAGGAGCACCAGTTTATGGGGCATTAGGTGATACAGGTGAGTGTTTGTCATCGCCTGCAGGAGCACCATTTTATGGGGCATTAGGTGATACAGGTGAGTGTTTGTCATCACCTGCAGCAGCACCAGTTTATGGGGTATTAGGTGATACAGGTGAGTGTTTGTCATCACCTGCAGCAGCACCAGTTTATGGGGTATTAGGTGATACAGGTCCGTGTTTGTTATTACGTCCAGGAGCACCAATTTATGGGGCATTAGTTGATACAGGTGAGTGTTTGTCATCACCTGCAGGAGCATCTATTTATTGGGCATTAGAGGATACAGGTGAGTGTTTGTTTTCACCTTCAAGAGCACCAATTTATGGGGCATTATGTGATACAGGTGAGTGTTTGTCATCACCTCCAGGAGCATCTGTTTATGGGGCATTAGATGATACAGGTGAGTGTTTGTTATCACCTGCAAGAGCACCAGTTTATGGGGCATTAGGTGATACAGGTGAGTGTTTGTTATCACCTGCAAGAGCACCAGTTTATGGGGCATTAGATGATACAGGTGAGTGTTTATCACCTGCAAGAGCACCAGTTTATGGGGCATTAGGTGATACAGGTGAGTGTTTGTTATCACCTGCAAGAGCACCAGTTTATGGGGTATTTGGTGATACAGGTGAGTGTTTGTCATCACCTGGAGAAGCACCAGTTTATGGGGCATTGTGGTGATACAGGTGAGTGTTTGTTGTCACCTGCAGGAGCACAAGTTTATGGGGCATTAGGTGATACAGGTGAGTGTTTGTCATCACCTGCAGGAGCACCATTTTATGGGGCATTAGGTGATACGGGTGAGTGTTTGTCATCGCCTGCAGGAGCACCATTTTATGGGGCATTAGATGATACAGGTGAGTGTTTGTCATCACCTGCAGGAGCACCAGTTTATGGGGCATTAGGTGATACAGGTGAGTGTTTGTCATCACCTGCAGCTGCACCAGTTTATGGGGAATTAGGTGATACAGGTGAGTGTTTGTCATCACCTGAAGGAGCACCTTTTTATGGGGCATTAGGTGATACAAGTGAGTGTTTGTCATCACCTGCAGGAGCAACAGTTTATGGGGCATTAGGTGATACAGGTGAGTGTTTGTCATCACCTGCAGGAGCACCAGTTTATGGGGCATTAGGTGATATAGGCGAGTGTTTGTCATCACCTGCAGGAGCAACAGTTTATAGGGCATTAGGTGATACAGGTGAGTGTTTGTCATCACCTGCAGGAGCACCAGTGTATGGGGCATTAGGTGATAGGTGAGTGTTTGTCATCACCTGCAGGAGCACCAGTGTATGGGGCATTAGGTGATACAGGTGAGTGTTTGTCATCATGTGCAGGAGCATCTGTTTATGGGGCATTAGGTGATACAGGTGAGTGTTTGTCATCACCTGCAGGAGCACCAGTTTATGGGGAATTAGGTGATACAGGTGAGTGTTTGTCATCACCTGCAGGAGCACCAGTTTATGGGGCATTAGGTGATACAGGTGAGTGTTTGTCATCACCTGCAGGAGCACCAGTTTATGGGGCATTAGGTGATACAGGTGAGTGTTTGTCATCACCTGCTGCTGCACCAGTTTATGGGGAATTAGGTGATACAGGTGAGTGTTTGTCATCACCTACAGGAGCACCTGTTTATGGGGCATTAGGTGATACAGGTGAGTGTTTGTCATCATCTGCAGGAGCATCTGTTTATGGGGCATTAGGTGATACAGGTGAGTGTTTGTCATCACCTGCAGCTGCACCAGTTTATGGGGAATTAGGTGATACATGTGAGTGTTTGTCATCACCTGCAGCTGCACCAGTTTATGGGACATTAGGGGATACAGGTGAGTGTTTGTCATCACCTGCAGCTGCACCAGTTTATGGGGAATTAGGTGATACAGGTGAGTGTTTGTCATCACCTGCAGGAGCACCAGTTTATGGGGCATTAGGTGATACAGGTGAGTGTTTGTCATCACCTGTATGAGCATCTGTTTATGGGGCATTAGGTGATACAGGTGAGTGTTTGTCATCACCTGCAGCTGCACCAGTTTATGGGGAATTAGGTGATACAGGTGAGTGTTTGTTATCACCTGTAGGAGCACCAGTTTATGGGGCATTGTGGTGATACAGGTGAGTGTTTGTTATCACCTGCAGGAGCACCAGTTTATGGAGCATTAGGTGATACAGGTGAGTGTTTGTTGTCACCTGCAGGAGCACCAGTTTATGGGGCATTAGGTGATATAGGTGAGTGTTTGTCATCACCTGCAGGAGCACCAGTTTATGGGGCATTAGGTGATATAGGTGAGTGTTTGTCATCACCTGCATGAGCCCCAGTTTATCTGGCATTAGGTGATACAGGTGAGTGTTTGTCATCGCCTGCAGGAGCAACAGTTTATGGGGCTGTTACGGTACCAACAGTGTACCAAGGTTTAATACCAGATGAACAACGTCCTGCATAGGAAATCAGCAATTCACAAACCAGCCAGTTTTCAGGTTTAAACAGAATGACATTTATTAAAGGCTAGATGCCTAGTATTTATACAGGTTTGACCCCAGATGGGGGGGTTGAAAGACTCTTGTACATTTAGATAAAAAGGGGAAGACGCCCTTTTATGAAACAGTAGAATTACATTACTTAAATACTTTACTTAGGCAGATAACAACTTAAACACATTTGGCTTGTCTTATCACCTAGCGTCTGCTCTCTGAGGGTGATTAAACAATGGCCTGTTTATTACTTAAATGTAATTATAGCACACAATAGCTGAGGCCAGAAAACCTGTCTTTAGAAATTAGATTCTTAGCTAAACACAATTAACTCCTTCAGTCCTGACAGAAGGGTCTGTCACAGGGGCATTAGGTGATACAGGTGAGTGTTTGTCATCATGTGCAGGAGCAACAGTTTATGGGGCATTAGGTGATACAGGTGAGTGTTTGTCATCACCTGCAGGAGCACCATTTTATGGGGCATTAGGTAATACAGGTGAGTGTTTGTCATCACCTGCAGGAGCACCATTTTATGGGGCATTAGATGATACAGGTGAGTGTTTGTCATCACCTGCAGGAGCACCAGTTTATGGGGCATTAGGTGATACAGGTGAGTGTTTGTCATCATCTGCAGGAGCACCAGTTTATGGGGCATTAGGTGATACAGGTGAGTGTTTGTCATCACCTGCAGGAGCACCAGTTTATGGGGCATTAGGTGATACAGGGGAGTGTTTGTCATCACCTGCAGGAGCACATGTTTATGGGGCATTAGGTGATACAGGTGAGTGTTTGTCATCACCTGCAGGAGCACCAGTTTATGGGGCATTAGATGATACAGGTGAGTGTTTGTCATCACCTGCAGGAGCACCAGTGTATGGGGCATTAGGTGATACAGGTGAGTGTTTGTCATCACCTGCAGGAGCACCAGTTTATGGGGCATTAGGTGATACAGGTGAGTGTTTGTCATCACCTGCAGGAGCACCAGTTTATGGGGCATTAGGTGATACAGGTGAGTGTTTGTCATCACCTGCAGCTGCACCAGTTTATGGGGAATTAGGTGATACAGGTGAGTGATTGTCATCACCTACAGGAGCATCTGTTTAAGGGGCATTAGGTGATACAGGTGAGTGTTTGTCATCATCTGCAGGAGCATCTGTTTATGGGGCATTAGGTGATACAGGTGAGTGTTTGTCATCACCTGCAGCTGCACCAGTTTATGGGGAATTAGGTGATACAGGTGAGTGTTTGTCATCACCTGCAGGAGCACCAGTTTATGGGGCATTAGGTGATACAGGTGAGTGTTTGTCATCACCTGTATGAGCATCTGTTTATGGGGCATTAGGTGATACAGGTGAGTGTTTGTCATCACCTGCAGGAGCACCATTTTATGGGGCATTAGGTGATACAGGTGAGTGTTTGTCATCGCCTGCAGGAGCACCATTTTATGGGGCATTAGATGATACAGGTGAGTGTTTGTCATCACCTGCAGGAGCACCAGTTTATGGGGCATTAGGTGATACAGGTGAGTGTTTGTCATCACCTGCAGGAGCACCAGTTTATGGGGCATTAGGTGATACAGGTGAGTGTTTGTCATCACCTGCAGGAGCACCAGTTTATGGGGCATTAGGTGATACAGGGGAGCGTTTGTCATCACCTGCAGGAGCACATGTTTATGGGGCATTAGGTGATACAGGTGAGTGTTTGTCATCACCTGCAGGAGCACCAGTTTATGGGGCATTAGATGATACAGGTGAGTGTTTGTCATCACCTGCAGGAGCACCAGTGTATGGGGCATTAGGTGATACAGGTGAGTGTTTGTCATCACCTGCAGGAGCACCAGTTTATGGGGCATTAGGTGATACAGGTGAGTGTTTGTCATCACCTGCAGGAGCACCAGTTTATGGGGCATTAGGTGATACAGGTGAGTGTTTGTCATCACCTGCAGCTGCACCAGTTTATGGGGAATTAGGTGATACAGGTGAGTGTTTGTCATCACCTGAAGGAGCATCTGTTTATGGGGCATTAGGTGATACAGGTGAGTGTTTGTCATCATCTGCAGGAGCATCTGTTTATGGGGCATTAGGTGATACAGGTGAGTGTTTGTCATCACCTGCAGCTGCACCAGTTTATGGGGAATTAGGTGATACAGGTGAGTGTTTGTCATCACCTGCAGGAGCACCAGTTTATGGGGCATTAGGTGATACAGGTGAGTGTTTGTCATCACCTGTATGAGCATCTGTTTATGGGGCATTAGGTGATACAGGTGAGTGTTTGTCATCACCTGCAGGAGCACCAGTTTATGGGGAATTAGGTGATACAGGTGAGTGTTTGTTATTACATCCAGTAGCACCAATTTATGGGGCATTAGTTGATACAGGTGAGTGTTTGTTATCACCTGCAGGAGCACCAGTTTATGGGGCATTAGGTGATACAGGTGAGTGTTTGTTGTCACCTGCAGGAGCACCAGTTTATGGGGCATTAGGTGATACAGGTGAGTGTTTGTCATCGCCTGCAGGAGCACCATTTTATGGGGCATTAGGTGATACAGGTGAGTGTTTGTCATCACCTGCAGCAGCACCAGTTTATGGGGTATTAGGTGATACAGGTGAGTGTTTGTCATCACCTGCAGCAGCACCAGTTTATGGGGTATTAGGTGATACAGGTGCGTGTTTGTTATTACGTCCAGGAGCACCAATTTATGGGGCATTAGTTGATACAGGTGAGTGTTTGTCATCACCTGCAGGAGCATCTATTTATTGGGCATTAGAGGATACAGGTGAGTGTTTGTTTTCACCTTCAAGAGCACCAATTTATGGGGCATTATGTGATACAGGTGAGTGTTTGTCATCACCTCCAGGAGCATCTGTTTATGGGGCATTAGATGATACAGGTGAGTGTTTGTTATCACCTGCAAGAGCACCAGTTTATGGGGCATTAGGTGATACAGGTGAGTGTTTGTTATCACCTGCAAGAGCACCAGTTTATGGGGCATTAGATGATACAGGTGAGTGTTTATCACCTGCAAGAGCACCAGTTTATGGGGCATTAGGTGATACAGGTGAGTGTTTGTTATCACCTGCAAGAGCACCAGTTTATGGGGTATTTGGTGATACAGGTGAGTGTTTGTCATCACCTGGAGAAGCACCAGTTTATGGGGCATTGTGGTGATACAGGTGAGTGTTTGTTGTCACCTGCAGGAGCACAAGTTTATGGGGCATTAGGTGATACAGGTGAGTGTTTGTCATCACCTGCAGGAGCACCATTTTATGGGGCATTAGGTGATACGGGTGAGTGTTTGTCATCGCCTGCAGGAGCACCATTTTATGGGGCATTAGATGATACAGGTGAGTGTTTGTCATCACCTGCAGGAGCACCAGTTTATGGGGCATTAGGTGATACAGGTGAGTGTTTGTCATCACCTGCAGCTGCACCAGTTTATGGGGAATTAGGTGATACAGGTGAGTGTTTGTCATCACCTGAAGGAGCACCTTTTTATGGGGCATTAGGTGATACAAGTGAGTGTTTGTCATCACCTGCAGGAGCAACAGTTTATGGGGCATTAGGTGATACAGGTGAGTGTTTGTCATCACCTGCAGGAGCACCAGTTTATGGGGCATTAGGTGATATAGGCGAGTGTTTGTCATCACCTGCAGGAGCAACAGTTTATAGGGCATTAGGTGATACAGGTGAGTGTTTGTCATCACCTGCAGGAGCACCAGTGTATGGGGCATTAGGTGATAGGTGAGTGTTTGTCATCACCTGCAGGAGCACCAGTGTATGGGGCATTAGGTGATACAGGTGAGTGTTTGTCATCATGTGCAGGAGCATCTGTTTATGGGGCATTAGGTGATACAGGTGAGTGTTTGTCATCACCTGCAGGAGCACCAGTTTATGGGGAATTAGGTGATACAGGTGAGTGTTTGTCATCACCTGCAGGAGCACCAGTTTATGGGGCATTAGGTGATACAGGTGAGTGTTTGTCATCACCTGCAGGAGCACCAGTTTATGGGGCATTAGGTGATACAGGTGAGTGTTTGTCATCACCTGCTGCTGCACCAGTTTATGGGGAATTAGGTGATACAGGTGAGTGTTTGTCATCACCTACAGGAGCACCTGTTTATGGGGCATTAGGTGATACAGGTGAGTGTTTGTCATCATCTGCAGGAGCATCTGTTTATGGGGCATTAGGTGATACAGGTGAGTGTTTGTCATCACCTGCAGCTGCACCAGTTTATGGGGAATTAGGTGATACATGTGAGTGTTTGTCATCACCTGCAGCTGCACCAGTTTATGGGACATTAGGGGATACAGGTGAGTGTTTGTCATCACCTGCAGCTGCACCAGTTTATGGGGCATTAGGTGATACAGGTGAGTGTTTGTCATCACCTGTAGGAGCATCTGTTTATGGGGCATTAGGTGATACAGGTGAGTGTTTGTCATCACCTGCAGGAGCACCATTTTATGGGGCATTAGGTGATACAGGTGAGTGTTTGTCATCACCTGCAGGAGCACCATTTTATGGGGCATTAGATGATACAGGTGAGTGTTTGTCATCACCTGCAGGAGCACCAGTTTATGGGGCATTAGGTGATACAGGTGAGTGTTTGTCATCATCTGCAGGAGCACCAGTTTATGGGGCATTAGGTGATACAGGTGAGTGTTTGTCATCACCTGCAGGAGCACCAGTTTATGGGGCATTAGGTGATACAGGGGAGTGTTTGTCATCACCTGCAGGAGCACATGTTTATGGGGCATTAGGTGATACAGGTGAGTGTTTGTCATCACCTGCAGGAGCACCAGTTTATGGGGCATTAGATGATACAGGTGAGTGTTTGTCATCACCTGCAGGAGCACCAGTGTATGGGGCATTAGGTGATACAGGTGAGTGTTTGTCATCACCTGCAGGAGCACCAGTTTATGGGGCATTAGGTGATACAGGTGAGTGTTTGTCATCACCTGCAGGAGCACCAGTTTATGGGGCATTAGGTGATACAGGTGAGTGTTTGTCATCACCTGCAGCTGCACCAGTTTATGGGGAATTAGGTGATACAGGTGAGTGATTGTCATCACCTACAGGAGCATCTGTTTAAGGGGCATTAGGTGATACAGGTGAGTGTTTGTCATCATCTGCAGGAGCATCTGTTTATGGGGCATTAGGTGATACAGGTGAGTGTTTGTCATCACCTGCAGCTGCACCAGTTTATGGGGAATTAGGTGATACAGGTGAGTGTTTGTCATCACCTGCAGGAGCACCAGTTTATGGGGCATTAGGTGATACAGGTGAGTGTTTGTCATCACCTGTATGAGCATCTGTTTATGGGGCATTAGGTGATACAGGTGAGTGTTTGTCATCACCTGCAGGAGCACCATTTTATGGGGCATTAGGTGATACAGGTGAGTGTTTGGCATCGCCTGCAGGAGCACCATTTTATGGGGCATTAGATGATACAGGTGAGTGTTTGTCATCACCTGCAGGAGCACCAGTTTATGGGGCATTAGGTGATACAGGTGAGTGTTTGTCATCACCTGCAGGAGCACCAGTTTATGGGGCATTAGGTGATACAGGTGAGTGTTTGTCATCACCTGCAGGAGCACCAGTTTATGGGGCATTAGGTGATACAGGGGAGCGTTTGTCATCACCTGCAGGAGCACATGTTTATGGGGCATTAGGTGATACAGGTGAGTGTTTGTCATCACCTGCAGGAGCACCAGTTTATGGGGCATTAGGTGATACAGGTGAGTGTTTGTCATCACCTGCAGGAGCACCAGTTTATGGGGCATTAGGTGATACAGGTGAGTGTTTGTCATCACCTGCAGCTGCACCAGTTTATGGGGAATTAGGTGATACAGGTGAGTGTTTGTCATCACCTGAAGGAGCATCTGTTTATGGGGCATTAGGTGATACAGGTGAGTGTTTGTCATCATCTGCAGGAGCATCTGTTTATGGGGCATTAGGTGATACAGGTGAGTGTTTGTCATCACCTGCAGCTGCACCAGTTTATGGGGAATTAGGTGATACAGGTGAGTGTTTGTCATCACCTGCAGGAGCACCAGTTTATGGGGCATTAGGTGATACAGGTGAGTGTTTGTCATCACCTGTATGAGCATCTGTTTATGGGGCATTAGGTGATACAGGTGAGTGTTTGTCATCACCTGCAGGAGCACCAGTTTATGGGGAATTAGGTGATACAGGTGAGTGTTTGTTATTACATCCAGTAGCACCAATTTATGGGGCATTAGTTGATACAGGTGAGTGTTTGTTATCACCTGCAGGAGCACCAGTTTATGGGGCATTAGGTGATACAGGTGAGTGTTTGTTGTCACCTGCAGGAGCACCTGTTTATGGGGCATTAGGTGATACAGGTGAGTGTTTGTCATCGCCTGCAGGAGCACCATTTTATGGGGCATTAGGTGATACAGGTCAGTGTTTGTCATCACCTGCAGCAGCACCAGTTTATGGGGTATTAGGTGATACAGGTGAGTGTTTGTCATCACCTGCAGCAGCACCAGTTTATGGGGTATTAGGTGATACAGGTGCGTGTTTGTTATTACGTCCAGGAGCACCAATTTATGGGGCATTAGTTGATACAGGTGAGTGTTTGTCATCACCTGCAGGAGCATCTATTTATTGGGCATTAGAGGATACAGGTGAGTGTTTGTTTTCACCTTCAAGAGCACCAATTTATGGGGCATTATGTGATACAGGTGAGTGTTTGTCATCACCTCCAGGAGCATCTGTTTATGGGGCATTAGATGATACAGGTGAGTGTTTGTTATCACCTGCAAGAGCACCAGTTTATGGGGCATTAGGTGATACAGGTGAGTGTTTGTTATCACCTGCAAGAGCACCAGTTTATGGGGCATTAGATGATACAGGTGAGTGTTTATCACCTGCAAGAGCACCAGTTTATGGGGCATTAGGTGATACAGGTGAGTGTTTGTTATCACCTGCAAGAGCACCAGTTTATGGGGTATTTGGTGATACAGGTGAGTGTTTGTCATCACCTGGAGAAGCACCAGTTTATGGGGCATTGTGGTGATACAGGTGAGTGTTTGTTGTCACCTGCAGGAGCACAAGTTTATGGGGCATTAGGTGATACAGGTGAGTGTTTGTCATCACCTGCAGGAGCACCATTTTATGGGGCATTAGGTGATACGGGTGAGTGTTTGTCATCGCCTGCAGGAGCACCATTTTATGGGGCATTAGATGATACAGGTGAGTGTTTGTCATCACCTGCAGGAGCACCAGTTTATGGGGCATTAGGTGATACAGGTGAGTGTTTGTCATCACCTGCAGCTGCACCAGTTTATGGGGAATTAGGTGATACAGGTGAGTGTTTGTCATCACCTGAAGGAGCACCTTTTTATGGGGCATTAGGTGATACAAGTGAGTGTTTGTCATCACCTGCAGGAGCAACAGTTTATGGGGCATTAGGTGATACAGGTGAGTGTTTGTCATCACCTGCAGGAGCACCAGTTTATGGGGCATTAGGTGATATAGGCGAGTGTTTGTCATCACCTGCAGGAGCAGCAGTTTATAGGGCATTAGGTGATACAGGTGAGTGTTTGTCATCACCTGCAGGAGCACCAGTGTATGGGGCATTAGGTGATAGGTGAGTGTTTGTCATCACCTGCAGGAGCACCAGTGTATGGGGCATTAGGTGATACAGGTGAGTGTTTGTCATCATGTGCAGGAGCATCTGTTTATGGGGCATTAGGTGATACAGGTGAGTGTTTGTCATCACCTGCAGGAGCACCAGTTTATGGGGAATTAGGTGATACAGGTGAGTGTTTGTCATCACCTGCAGGAGCACCAGTTTATGGGGCATTAGGTGATACAGGTGAGTGTTTGTCATCACCTGCAGGAGCACCAGTTTATGGGGCATTAGGTGATACAGGTGAGTGTTTGTCATCACCTGCTGCTGCACCAGTTTATGGGGAATTAGGTGATACAGGTGAGTGTTTGTCATCACCTACAGGAGCACCTGTTTATGGGGCATTAGGTGATACAGGTGAGTGTTTGTCATCATCTGCAGGAGCATCTGTTTATGGGGCATTAGGTGATACAGGTGAGTGTTTGTCATCACCTGCAGCTGCACCAGTTTATGGAGAATTAGGTGATACATGTGAGTGTTTGTCATCACCTGCAGCTGCACCAGTTTATGGGACATTAGGGGATAGAGGTGAGTGTTTGTCATCACCTGCAGCTGCACCAGTTTATGGGGAATTAGGTGATACAGGTGAGTGTTTGTCATCACCTGCAGGAGCACCAGTTTATGGGGCATTAGGTGATACAGGTGAGTGTTTGTCATCACCTGTATGAGCATCTGTTTATGGGGCATTAGGTGATACAGGTGAGTGTTTGTCATCACCTGCAGCTGCACCAGTTTATGGGGAATTAGGTGATACAGGTGAGTGTTTGTTATCACCTGTAGGAGCACCAGTTTATGGGGCATTTTGGTGATACAGGTGAGTGTTTGTTATCACCTGCAGGAGCACCAGTTTATGGGGCATTAGGTGATACAGGTGAGTGTTTGTTGTCACCTGCAGGAGCACCAGGTTATGGGGCATTAGGTGATACAGGTGAGTGTTTGTCATCGCCTGCAGGAGCACCATTTTATGGGGCATTAGGTGATACAGGTGAGTGTTTGTCATCACCTGCTGCAGCACCAGTTTATGGGGTATTAGGTGATACAGGTGAGTGTTTGTTATTACGTCCAGGAGCACCAATTTATGGGGCATTAGTTGATACAGGTGAGTGTTTGTCATCACCTGCAGGAGCATCTATTTATTGGGCATTAGTTGATACAGGTGAGTGTTTGTTTTCACCTTCAAGAGCACCAATTTATGGGGCATTATGTGATACAGGTGAGTGTTTGTCATCACCTCCAGGAGCATCTGTTTATGGGGCATTAGATGATACAGGTGAGTGTTTGTTATCACCTGCAAGAGCACCAGTTTATGGGGCATTAGGTGATACAGGTGAGTGTTTGTTATCACCTGCAAGAGCACCAGTTTATGGGGCATTAGATGATACAGGTGAGTGTTTATCACCTGCAGGAGCACCAGTTTATGGGGCATTAGGTGATACAGGTGAGTGTTTGTTATCACCTGCAAGAGCACCAGTTTATGGGGCATTGTGGTGATACAGGTGAGTGTTTGTTGTCACCTGCAGGAGCACAAGTTTATGGGGCATTGCATTGGGGTGATACAGGTGAGTGTTTGTTGTCACCTGCAGGAGCACAAGTTTATGGGGCATTAGGTTATACAGGTGAGTGTTTGTCATCACCTGCAGGAGCACCAGTTTATGGGACAATGGGGTGATAGAGTTGTCTATAATGCCCGTCAGGAGAACTGCAAGTACAATATGTAAATACTTTTTAAGTAAACTCTAAGGCCCCGATGATCGAAAGTGCAGGGAGGCAGCAAAATATTCCAAGCTGCCGACATCTTTGGTAACAGTCTGCATCTCCGAGAGGCACTGTACTATACATCTCAGTGGGCGGCAATTTTGGTAATAGATTCAGACATTGGTGATGTACAGTAAAGAATATCACACCAAACATAACTACTACACCTATTAACCCCTAAACTGCTATAGCCCACGGCAACAAACCGTCTACCCTATTAACCCCTAAACCACCAATAGCCCACTGCAACAAACCATCTACCCTATTGTGACGAACCAAGGTTAACCAACCCGGCGCCAGTAACTTGTTTGGTACAGAAAGGGTTATCAGACCCCTTCTACTGTCACAATCTAGCCACACCAGGCAAGCTTGTGATTTAGTTCAGTGGGTGCAAGGGTTAACAACACTCTCTAGTCTGTACTAGAGTTAAAAGAAATGCCCAAAACTCCCCTTTAATGCCACCCACACTAAACTAACTATGCTGCCACCACTTATGATTTATTAAAGGGAAACTCCTAAGAAAAAACCCAGACTTACACATTAACTCTCAGAATACAATTTAGCAGAAAATAACCTAAAATATACAGTTCTAATACTCCAGTCCTTTCAGTAACATGGTTCAATTATTAGACAAAGGCCAAAGCTTAATAAAGGAATTATTTATTATGCCAAAAATATTATGCACAATGCATTATTAATAAAAAGTTGTTACAAATAAAATTACACACAGCAAACAGGTTAAAATAAAATGAAGAAAATAACAGACCTATTACTTTCCTAGCTTCTAAGTCTTCCCCAGGTAGATGGGCAAGAGAAGATGGTCACTCACGCTGTAGCAGCCTCCCATGTAGAATGAACAATCTTATTGTTAAAACACAAGATTCTTATACATATTTTCCAGAGATCAAGTTGCCTGACCACACCTCCCTGGGCAGGGGCTAAAACCCCCCTAGTTTTTATGACCTTCAATAAACTAAGTCTTTGCCTGAAATTATAGAACCCATAATAATTTTTGCTAGGTAAATCTATTTTCATATATACAGACAGGCAATCTCTTAGTTTCATTGGGAGAATCAATTTGATATCAAATATGACATAGTTGCCATTTTTCCCTTCATTTATGTCCTAACATGTTTTAACCACATATCTGCATTGTACCAATGTCCTTTTATTGACCTCATCAGGATATGGGACTGAGGCCCTGTTTTGTATCATGCCCTCTGCTGACCGTTTGACTGGCTTTATGACTCAATGCATACACAATAACATTTGGTGGAATGGGCCTTAGAAACTATTTATGAGGGATTCTGGCACATCAAATAGAAATCATGTGCTTACTTAACACAGCACACAGTTCTTCTTAAAAAACAAACTAGTTTTTAGTTCACAAACTAAACAGAATTAACCCCTTAGCAGCTAAATCCTGAGGTATTCGTAACACCTTCCCCAATAAGGTATGCAAAAGGGGGTGGCTACAAGCCACTCCCGATGCGTATCAAAGGGAGCTTCCCCTTGCGGTGATAATGTCATTGCCAGACAAATTGCACATAGCAGTTTGGCCATCAGGATGCCATCCATTTAGAAATTACACACTATTCGCTCTACCCAGCTGATTTAATATATTGCATGGACCCTCCCATGCAGCCTGTAGTTTGTTCTGCCTCATGGGTGTTAATACAAGAACATTTTGGCCCATCTCATACACTCCCTCTCTAGCAGTAAAATCCTGCAACCGTTTTTGTAGGGATATGGCATTAGCATCTCTGGGTTCTGCAGGTACCTTCCCCAATATGGCTCGCATCTTATCCCTGAATAACACATCATCCCCTGTTATATAGGTGTCTGTGGAGCCTAGGGTATTGCTACATATTGTGTGCTCTCTGAACATATTGTGTGCTGTCAGTTGCTGCTTAACTACCCAGAGCTCTTGCTCTCCCACTGGAGTAGAATTCCTGTACTCCTGCACTCTGTTATGGTTGGTAGGAGGTTGACTAATGGTCTCCCTCTTCTCCACTGTGGGACCTAGCTGCTGTGCCTGCTGGGGACTCTGATTCTGCACACCTATCAGTGTATCTGCTGAATGGCACTGTGGGGCTGTGTAAATACACTTCTCTGTACTCCTCCCCCCTGTTTCTGCAGTCTGTGTCAGTCTGTGTCCCCTAGTCTGTGTAGTCTGTTTATAGGTCACATCTGAGGTTACTGGGGTCTCTGTCACCAACAATCTTTCACACTCACTCTGGGAGTCCCTCAAAGAGTATCCTGTACCCTCCTCCCCCACACACTCTGGATTCTAAGGTTCTGCTGCTTCTGTTATAGAGGAGGCTACATTCTCCCCCGCTCTCTCTCACAGTCAGTCTGCCACTTCACATCTTCACACAGAAGTTGGGATCCTTCTGACACTGGTGCAGACAAGCACATATCTTACTTCTGCCATTTATCCCATATATCCTGTCTTTCCACAGGGGACTCAATTGGTCCCGGCACAGACTGGCACACACCATCCAGCAGCCCAGTCACCTCCTTCTATAGAATCCACTGATTCAATCACAGACAGACACTCACCACTCATCTGCCTCCTCTCACAGACAGTTTCTTCCTGTACAGTTAAACTCTGTTCAGGCACAGACAGACCCACACAGTCTATCTGCCTTTCTCCCCCATCAGTCTCACGCTGAATAGTTAACTTTAATTCTGCAGATACTGCTGGTCTAATCACAGGAAGACACACACCATCTATCTGTCGTTCTCCTCAGTCAGTCTCTCCTCTTACAGGTTCACATCTCAGCACATACACCCCCAATTCTGGCACAGCACTTTGCACACATGCATTCTGTCCTCTCTCCTGGTCAGAATGTCTCTGAGTATTTTTACACACAGCCCTTTGCAAATAAGGGTCTACAACTGTCACTAGGTCACACGTAGCATTGTCAGGCACATAAAGAGATAACAATCTACCCAGATCAGTTCCCAGTAAAACATCATTAGGAATATTTTCAGATACCCTCACATTTCTTAAACCTTCCCCCGCTCCCCAGTCAAGATATACCTGTGCCATAGGCACTGCAAGTTTAATTCCCCCAATCCCTTTAACTGCTACAGTCCGGCCAGGAATAATGTCCTTAGAGCTCACCAGTCCTGGATGTACAAGAGTCACTGCTGCACCGAAGCCCAAGAATTACCTTAGCTCTGACAAGCACAGGTTGCAATTTCTCCTGGATGCTTTCCTCTTGACATGTAATGAACAAAACAGATGCTGGTACTTCTGAGGGATTACCCCCTCCAGCTAACTGCTCCAAGTTTATCTTCTCTAGGCAAGTGGAGCTGATGTGGCCAACTTTGTTGCAAGCAAAACACCTGCGGGTATCCCCCTGCCCAGGTGCAGCACTCGCCCCTCCTTTCCCAGAGGGAGCAGAGACATTAAACAAAGGTACACCAGGTTTTGTGAAGGGGGGGGGGGGGTTATGCAGCAGCTCCTTTCCAGGTGGATCCCCCCTTAACAAAGGATTTTCTCCCATTCCCTGGTGACCTGTTGGCTGTGTAAAAATCAGCCAGCTCACCAGCTTCCAATGCTGTTTTGGGTTTACGATCCAAAACCCATTCTTGAACTTCTGCTGGGCACAGCTGCATAAATTGCTCTTTCACCATCAGATCTTCCAGCTCTTCTATAGTGGCAATCTTTAGCCCTCTGACCCACTGTTTAAAGGCTGTCATCAAGTTTCCAACAGCTGCAGTATAGCTCTCTGATGAACCTTTCTGCAGAGAACGGAATTTCTTCCTGTAACCTCAGGAGTAAAATTATACCTCCTCTGCAGTGCAGCTTTGATGGAATCATAGTCCTGATCAAACTCTGGGGCTAGTTAAGCAAAAGCGTCCAGTGCAGGACCTTTCAGGCTAGGGGTAAGGTGCTTGGCCCACTGCTCCCTTGGCAGCTGGGACTGTCTGAAAACTTTCTCAAAGCTTCGCAGGAATACATCCACTTCACCATCTTTGTCCAGAGTGGGAAAATTATCTGCACGCACTCTGGGAACAGGTGGGTATCTAGGTTCACTAACAACAGGTGAGACTATACCTCTCTCCAACCGTACAAGCTGTAGCTGATACTCTCTCAGCCTGTCATTCAGCAGCCTGTCTCTCGGCTGCTTCCACAGCCGCCTGTCTCTCATAAAATTTTGTAATCAGTCCATGCGCAAACTTTCATCCACTGAGCCCATATGTTTCAGAACAGTTTGCAAATAACCATCCAATGAATTCTCAGATCCTGATGAATCACTGCCCCCAGCTGCAGACACCTCTCCTGAGACTCCAGCTGGGGTGGCTTGGCTGTTATCATATTCAAAAAGAGCTTGTATTAGTCCATCTTTGTTCTTTCCACGGGTTAGAATATCATGCTCCTGGCATAACAGTTCCAGCGTCTCTTTAGTCTGCTGCTCGTATGTCTCCATAGCAAAAATAAAATAGAAAAGAAAAACAGAGAATGGGGAAGAGGACTGTTTGCAATGTGTGACTATATAATGCACTGAGTTTTAGCCTTTGGAAATTGTAAGAAACAATTTGTTTTAGTACCGGGCTTTTCACACTAGCAAATACACAAGCACTAAAATCTAATAAAAAAAAGTATCTACACCGCTACCCACCAGTTTGTGACAAACCAAGGTTAACCAACCCTGCGCCAGTCACTTGTTTGGTACAGAAAGGTTTATCAGACCCCTTCTACTGTCACAATCTAGCCACACCAGGCAAGCTTGTGATTTAGTTCAGTGGGTGCAAGGGTTAACAACACTCTCTAGTCTGTACTAGACTTAAAAGAAATGCCCAAAACTCCCCTTTAATGCCACTCACACTAAACTAACTATGCTGCCACCACTTATGATTTATTAAAGGGAAAATCCTAAGGAAAAATTCAGACTTACACATTAACTCTCAGAATACAATTTAGCAGAAAATAACCTAAAATATACAGTTCTAATACTCCAGTCCTTTCAGTAACGTGGTTCAATTATTAGACAAAGGCTAAAGCTTAATAAAGGAATTATTTATTATGCCAAATATATTATGCACAATGCATTATTAATAAAAAATTGTTACAAATAAAATTACACACAGCAAACAGGTTAAAATAAAATTAATAAAATAACAGACCTAATACTTTCCTAGCTTATAAGTCTGCCCCAGGGAGATGGGCAAGAGAAGATGGTCACTCATGCTGTAGCAGCCTCCCATGTAGAATTAACAATCTTATTGTTAAAACACAAGATTCTTATACCTATTTTCCAGAGATCAAGTTGCCTGACCACACCCCCCTGGGCAGGGGCTAAAACCCCCCTAGTTTTTATGACCTTCAATAAACTAAGTCTTTGCCTGAAATTATAGAACCCATTATAATTTCTGCTAGGTAAATCTATTTTCATATATACAGACAGGCACTCTCTTAGCTTTATTGGGAGAATTAATTTTATATCAAATATGACATAGTTGCCATTTTCCCTTCATTTAATGTCCTAACATGTTTTAAACACATATATACATTATACCCATGTCCCTTTATTGACCTTATCAGTTTCTGTGACTGAGGCACTGTTTTGTGTCATTCCCTCTGCTGACAGTTTGACTGGCTTTATGAATCAATCCATACACAATAAAATTTGGTGGAATGGGCCTTAGCAGTGGCGTATTTAGGTTTTTTGCTGCCCTAGGCACTCAAAATTCTGCTGCCCCCGCACCATAATATTTTTTTAGGTCAGTGTGTGTTTTTTTGGGGTCAGTGTTTTTTTGTTGTTTTTGTGTTTTTTCATAACAATCCAAAATAAAATGGGCTTGCAAAACACTTGCATACAGGTGGGTTGAATTGCATGCATCTCATACTATTTTCTCCCTGAGAGAAGGGAGAGAAAGGAAGGGGAGGGGAGAAAAGGGAGGGAAAGGAAAGAAGGAAGGGAGGGAGAGAGAGAGAAGAGAAAAGTGGGGAGGGAAAGAAGGGAGCAAGTGAGGGAGTTAAGAGAAAGAAGGGAGGGAGGTAAAAAAGGTAGGGCATTGAGGGAGTGAGTTGAGGAAGAAAGGGAAAGAATGGAGAGAGGAAGGGAGGGAAAGAAGAATACACTTTGAAACAATCCCTGCCCTTTACATGCAACAACATACAGTAATTACTATTATTCAAGTAATGAAACTTTTGTATGTTTACTATTTACTGCTTGGATTGTCAGTATATGGCCGGGTTATAACACAATATATTTAATAATTATCCTTTAAACTGAACCCCAATAAAATATGCATATACCAAGATAATAAAATTAATATAAATTCCTAAGTTCTTTTTATTAGTTAATATTTATAGACACATTAAAATATATTTGTAGGAACAAGAATATGAATCAATACTATACACGTTTAAAACTATTAAAATATGCTATGCAGAGTTCATAAATGTTGCCTTATTCACAATAGCTTCCCAAATCAGAGTTGCATTTAAAATATCAACATGAGACTAAGATATAAGCTACTAACATTCAAGTAATACAATCAGCTATTTAGCCACAATTTATCCTATATAATTCCAATTTAAAACATCAGAAATTGTATATATTATTTGTGCCAACAACCAAACTCTATGCCAATTTATCTAAGCTGAATTAAATTCTTAGTTACCTACAATTAAGACAAATTCTGAGTTATATTATAAATCTATATTTGCAAAGATAAACTACTTAGCATTAAGGATATATGTTTTAAAATACACTGACTATGGCCTCTATTTATTAACCTGTCAACTTACCTGCATTCAACGGCACCAATACGCGCACCTAAGATCGCCTAACATCGCTGCCGCGGACCTGAATACGTTCTCCAAGATTACCAAAAAAGCTGTCAAAAAGCCACGCACCAAGTACGGTGCGATGAGCAGCGGACTGTTGTTAACTAACAGTCATCGATCTCGCTGCTATTCGGCTTTTTCACAGCTTTCTTGGTACCCTGTCACTAAGCACCTACACTATACTATAATGTTTTACCCCCTATACCGCCGCTCCCAGACCCCGCTGCAACTAAATAAATTGTTTAACCCCTAAACTGCCACTCCCGAAGACCACCGCAACTCTAATAAATGTATTAACCCCTAAACCGCCGCTCCTGGAGCCCACCGCCACCTACATTATACATATTAACCCCTAATCTGCCGCCCCCTATACCGCTGCCACCTACATAAAGTTATTAACCCCTATCCTGCCGCTCCCAGACCCCACCGCAACTAAATAAAGTGTTTAACCCCTAAACCGCCGCTCCCAGAGCCCACCGCCACCTACATTATATTTATTAACCCCTAATCTGCCCCCCCTACACCGCCGCCACCTACATTATATTTATTAACCCATAATGTGCCCCCCCTACACCGCCGCCACTATATTAAAGTTATTAACCCCTAAATCTAAGTCTAACCCTAACCCTAACACCCCCTAACGTAAATATAATTTAAATAAATCTAAATAAAATTTCTATCATTAAATAAATTATTCCTATTTAAAACTAAATACTTACCTGTAAAATAAACCCTAAGCTAGCTACAATATAACTAATAGTTACATTGTATCTAGCTTAGGGTTTATTTTTATTTTACAGGCAAGTTTGTATTTATTTTAACTAGGTAGAATAGTTATTAAATAGTTATTAACTATTTAATAACTACCAAGCTAAAATAAATAAAAATTTACCTGTAAAATAAAACCTAACCTAAGTTATAATTACACCTAACACTACACTGTAATTAAATTAATGACCTAAATTAACTACAATTAACTACAATTAAATAAAATTAAAAAACCCCACTAAATTACAGAAAATAATAAAATAATTACAAGAATTTTAAACTAATTACACCTAATCTAATCCCCCTAATAAAATAAAAAAGCCCCCCAAAATAATAAAAAGCCCTACCCTATACTAAATTACAAATAGCCCTTAAAAGGGCTTTTTGCGGGGCATTGCCCCAAAGTAATCAGCTCTTTTACCTGTAAAAAAAGTACAATCTTCAAATTCCAATCTACAAGTTCCAATCAGCCAATAGAATGCGAGCTCAATCCTATTGGCTGATTGCATCAACCAATAGTATTTTTCCTACCTTAATTCGGATTGGCTGATAGAATTCTATCAGCCAATAAGAATTGAAGGGACGCCATCTTGGATGACGTCACTTAAAGGACCCATCATTCTGTTTGATGACATCGGAAGAAGAGGATGCTCCGCGTCGGATGTCTTGAAGATGGAGCCACTCCGCGCCGGATGGATGAAGATAGAAGATGCCATCTGGATGAAGACTTCTGCCCGTCTGGAGGACCACTTCGCCCGGCTTTGTTGAGGACTTCGGCCCGGTTGGGTGAAGACTTCTCAAGGTAGGGTGATCTTCAAGGGGTTAGTGTTAGGTTTTTTAAGGGGGGATTGGGTGGGTTTTAGAGTAGGGCTGGGTGTGGGTGGTGGGTTTTAATGTTGGGGGGTATTTTACATTTTTTTAAAGGTAAAAGAGCTGATTACTTTGGGGCAATGCCCCACAAAAGGCCCTTTTAAGGGCTATTTGTAATTTAGTATAGGGTAGGGCTTTTTATTATTTGGTGGGGGGGTTTATTTTATTAGGGAGATTAGATTAGGTGTAATTAGTTTAAAAAACCTGTAATTATTTTATTATTTTCTGTAATTTAGTGGGTTTTTTTTTTGTACTTTAGATAATTTTTCTTAATTGTATTTAATTGTATTTAGTTATTTAATTTATTTAATTATAGTGTAGTGTTAGGTGTAATTGTAACTTAGGTTAAGTTTTATTTTACAGGTACTTTTGTATTTATTTTAACTAGGTAGTTATTAAATAGTTAATAACTATTTAATAACTATTGTACCTAGTTAAAATAAATACAAACTTGCCTGTAAAATAAAAATAAATCCTAAGATAGCTACAATGTAACTATTAGTTATATTGTAGCTATCTTAGGGTTTATTTTATAGGTAAGTATTTCGTTTTAAATAGGAATAATTTCTTTAGATTTATTTAAATTATATTTAAGTTAGAGGGTGTTAGGGTTAGACTTAGGTTTAGGGGTTAATAAATTTAATATAGTGGCAACGACGTTGGGGTGGCAGATTAGGGGTTAATAAATATAATGTAGGTGGTGGCGGTGTAGGGGGGGCAGATTAGGGGTTAATAAATATAATGTAGGTGGCGGTGGGCTCTGGAAGCAGCGGTTTAGGGGTTAATACATTTATTTAGTTGCAGCGGGGTCCGGGAGCGGCGGGTTAGGGGTTAATAAGTTTATTTAGTTGTGGCGGGGTCCGGGAGTGGCGGGTTAGGGGTTAATAACTTTTATTTAGGTGGCGGCGGTGTAGGGGGGGCAGATTAGAGGTATTTAGACTCGGGGTACATGTTAGGGTGTTAGGTGTAGACATTACCATAAGAATCAATGGGATATCGGGCAGCAGCGAACATGAGCTTTCTCTGCTTTCCGACTCCCATTTATTCCTAGGGCGGTGGATTGAAAACCAGGTACGCTGGGCCGGAATAGTGTCGAGCGTACCTGAAAGAAATTTGATAACTTACAAAAGTAGTCAGATTGTGCCCGAACTTGCATTCGGAACATCTGTAGTGACGTAAGCATCGATCTGTGTCGGACTGAGTCCGGCGGATCGTATGTTACGTCACTAAATTCTACTTTTGCCGGTCTGTAGGGTTTGATAACTAAGGCGAATCAGGCTCGCCACAAATACGCTGTGTATTTGCGGTTAACAGATTGATAAATAGAGGCCTATGAATGTAAGCTAAAATACAAACTGCTCTCTTTAATCTATTACTTACAGCAACAATGAATGTTTGTTTTAAATGTTTACCTATGTTTAACAACCTCATATACTTTACCAAAATAATGACCAAATCGATAAGTCAGTTTCCAAAAACTTCTTGTTTCATCTCAGAAGACAAATAAGTATATTTTGCAATCAATGAGAAAAGGTAGCCCAGCTTTGCTTATAATAACTGTATTTCAAACGCCCAGCAATCAGTTATCAGTAAAGGTCAGCAGTATGTCCTTTCCTATCTTGCATTAGCTTATATATGTTTTAATTATTGATGAAACAATATGGGAGGCCCTACAGATCTGCTCATGGATTGGTCACCTGGGAGGTCTTATTGGATTGGCCCTGGGAAATTTCATTTTTAACAGCCAAAGGCCTTCTGGCTGTAATATTGGATTTTGACCATCGGGGGCAGCAGACAAACAAACAGCTATACAGTCCTAACATTAATTTTTGCTGTATTTTAAATATCTCCCTATGTAATGATTATTTAACATACTTTAAATTATTGCATTAATAAATTTCATTTAGCATAACAGAAAATTTACAATTTGATATCAAACATCAATATTTTATAGTCATATCACATCAAAGTGACTTCCATACATTCATCTCACTATATTTCAAGAGATGTATTTAACATTTCATAAACATTTAGTGTATAACCATGTGACATGACCCAGGTCATCCCATGCAGGCAATCCTATATTTAGCATCTTCTAGCCCCATCTGGAATACAGAAAAACATGTTATATATATTTCAAAAATGAGATTATCACAATTGCCATTTAATCTATTACAAAATTTGAATTTATCTCCCATATATATATTCAATACAGTCTGAGACATACATTTAATATGTTATCTGGATATATATGTTCATTTGAGCAACTCCTCATAGTCATATAAAAAAAACAGTAGATTACACATTGTTCTACAAGAAACAAAATTATACCAGTTATATTTTCAGTGAATTTCAAAGTTACAATACAACATATTTTCTGTTTAGCTAGCATAGATGTGTATCTGATGTAGCAGGCCTAATTTCCATTTCCTTGAAATTGTGAGCATCTCATTATGCCTCAAAGAAAGATCCCAGACACCCCATCCCCACTCACTGTATGGGGTCCCTGTAATCCAGGCAATGAAACTGATCAGGATAAGTGTGTCTTATCTCTGATCTAAGACCTGGAATATATAGCTATACTGTCCCCGATCTGATTAGATTCTTTGAGGCAAACCAAATCTAGAAAACACGTGGTTGATGAGCAATGCTGCGCATGTTTCAGCACTATTGTTAGGTGTACTGATGCACTCTACCCATTTAGTGAACAGGCATGTCACTGTTAACATGTATTTGTTACCTCTTGATGACCTTGTTACTGGACCAATAAAATCAATTTGTATATCTGACCATGGCATTACCATCCCCCTTTTCTGCAATGGCGCTCTATGCGTTGTCGCAGTGGGTTGGAACTCTGGACAGATTAGACAACCTTGACAGTAGGTTTGAACATCTTTCAACATGTGTGGCCAAAAGGCATAATCACGCAATATTTCATATGTGAGTTTGGCACCACGATGACCAGATGTGGGAGCATCATGGACATGTTGAAGCATTAGACCTCTGAACTTGGTGGGTACTACCCATTGCTGGATGCCAGTTTTGGAGGTTCTAATTAACAAACCATCCTGTAACTTTAATTGTGATCTGGATTTCATTAAGATTCTAAGATCTTCTTTGCCAATACAATCATCTTTTCAGATGGGGTTGCTTTCAGGATCTTCTATGTGTTTATAGAAGATGCCTACAATGGGGTCTTCTTTTTGACTAGTGATCAGGTCCTCACTAGGAGAATCCTGACTCCATTGTACCAGTTTAGGCTCACTCTGTTGTTTTGCCTGGTTTCTGGTAATGGCTTCTACCTGAATTGCACCCATTAAGTGGTCAATATTAAGAAGTTCTCCAGTTATGGCTCCTTGTTTGGCTAATGAATCCGCAAGATCATTGCCTTCCTTATCTGGACCTAGAACCCTGGAATGATCCTTGGTCTTTTTCCAGTGTATGGTTAAATCATTTGATACCACCAGATTATCAATTTTGAAGAACAACTTGCCCTGCTTGACTGGTTTGTTGTTACTTTTCTGCATGCCATTCCTTTTCCAAGTTGGCAGGTATTCAACAAAACTGTCACGCACATAATTTGAGTCAGTAATGATTACAAATTCATTAATACCATGTTCAATAGCCATTTCAATGGTTTTTAGAACAGCAGTGAGTTCTGCAACTTGACTGGATCTTGGTCCAATGTTGAAACCTATAGATATATTTGGGAATCCATTTGCCCAAGTTATACCAATGCCAGCAACTAGTCTGTGCTCATTATCAATAGTGGCATGGTAAGAACAACCATCAACATATACCCAAGGTAATGTTTGACAATGGTCCTCATTGTACATTTTATATGAGGAAAGCAATTGTTCCTCCAGAAAATCATCTTCTGATAATTCTTCCCCAGGATCTTTAGCAGTACAGTCGTGGAGCTCAGCAAGCCCCTGTGCGACTGGATTCTTTTTATTGTGCTTGTAGAGAATTTCTAAAGGCCAGCCTTGTAAGGAAAAAGTCCACGCTGTTATGCGGCTATTAGACAAATTCCCATCTCTTATTCTCTCACTTTGCAAATATCAAAGGCTGGTGAGCCGTTTCTACAATAATTTTCTCGCCCTGTATATAGCTTTGGAAATTTTGTAGAGCCCATACAGTAGATAAGAGAGCTTTTCGCAATCGCTAAATTTTATTTCTACTGGGGATAGCGTTTTGCTCGCATAAGCAATGGCTTTGCTTAAATTATCATGCTTTTGGTATAAAACAGCACTCATGCTTATATCTGTGTACCCTGTTTCTAAGTAGAAAGGTTTACCACCTTCAGGGTATGCTAAGCAAGGTGTTTGAGTGAGTTTTCTCTTCAGCTCTCTTATGGCTGTCTCTTGAGTTTCACTCCAGTGCCATTTCACATCCTTCTTTAGAAGAAGTACTAGTGGTTTAGCTAATTCTGCATAATTATCAATTAATTTGCTAGAATAATTTGTCATACCCAGGAATGATCTCAATTCCTTTAAGTTAGTTGGGTTTTTAGAATTTGTTATAGCTTCCACCTATTTCTTATGAGGATTTAGCCCTTCAGAAGTAACTATATGTCCCAAGAAGTTTACACGAGTGCGGCACCATTGAGCTTTCTGTAGGGATAATTTGACACCTGCCCTTTTAAGTTGGCTGAGGACGTGTTTAAGCTCTGCGATGTGTTTTTCAAAGTCTGTGCTTTTGATTAAAACATCATCAACATAAGATAAGGTCCCCCTTTCCAGTGCATCAGGCATAGCCTTGAATATAGCAAATTCATGTCCAGAATTTATGTATCCAAAAGGGAGCCTTTGGAATGCATACTGGACCTTTTAGAATGAGAATGCCAGCTTATACTGGTCCTCCTCATGTACCTTTATGGTCCAATATCCCTGTGCACAATCAATGGCAGTGAATATTCTGGATCCATGCATCTGTGCTAGGCACTGGTCAATATATGGCAAAAGGCCAGCCAGACATGTACACCAGCTTGTTTAGCTGTCTTAAGTCAGCACACAAACGCCATTGTCCATTGGGCTTAAGAACACCTAGAATAGGATTGTTATAAGAGCTGTGTACCTGTTTGATAATACCTCTTTCTTCCAGGTTCCTTATGATTTCTGCAAGAGAATCATATGAGGCTAAGGGAAGTCTGTATTGTTTAACAAATACAGGTGGTGCATTGGGATCTGTTTGGATTCTTGCAATGTGCAAGTCTGTAGTACCACAGTCGTAAGAATCCTTAGCAAAAATATCCTTGTACTCCATCAGGAGTTCTCGCAGCAGTTGGCGTTCATCATTGCTGGAACAGCCATTAGCTAAGGATATTTGCTCTTCGACTATTTGCTGAAATTCTAGAAAGATCTCAGGCTGTCCTATTTCATAGACTTCTTCCAATCTAGAGGTGAGATCCCCTTGATTATAATTTACATTGCTCCCATGACTCTGGGTCAGGGATAGGCACAGAAAAAGGCTGTGGCGGACATTTTCCAAAGTACAGACCTTAGTGAAGGACACCAAGGTACATTTGAAATTAAAAACATTATTTTATAGTACTTGGTATTATTATACTGATGCAGATATCACTGATCCTATAAGCAGCCCTCCTCTGGCTATACCCATGAGCCAGTGTCACTACTGTCCCTTTATATAGTGCTGGGTGTTATTATTCTGATGCAGATACCACTGATCCTATAACCAGCCCTCCTCTGGCTATACCCATGTGCCAGTGTCACTAATGTGTCATTATATAGTGCTGGGTGTTATTATACAGATGCAGATACCACTGATCCTATAACCAGCCCTCCTCTGGCTATACCCATGTGCCAGTGTCACTACTGTGTCATTATATAGTGCCTGGGTGTTATTATACTGATGCAGATACCACTGATCCTATAACCAGCCCACCTCTGGCTATACCCATGTGCCAGTGTCACTACTGTGTCATTATATAGTGCTGGGTGTTATTATACTGATGCAGATACCACGGATCCTATAACCAGCCCTCCTCTGGCTATACCCATGTGCCAGTGTCACTACTGTGTCATTATATAGTGCCTGGGTGTTATTATACTGATGCAGATACCACTGATCCTATAACCAGCCCTCCTCTGGCTATACCCATGTGTCAGTGTCACTACTGTGTCATTATATAGTGCTGGGTGTTATTATACTGATGCAGATACCACTGACCCTATAACCAGCCCTCCTCTGGCTATACCCATGTGCCAGTGTCACTACTGTGTCATTATATAGTGCTGGGTGTTATTATACTGATGCAGATACCAATGATTCTATAACCAGCCCTTGTCTGACTATACGCATGCGTCAGTGTCACTACTGTGTCATTATATAGTGCTGGGTGTTATTATACTGATGCAGATACCACGGATCCTATAACCAGCCCTCCTCTGGCTATACCCATGTGCCAGTGTCACTACTGTGTCATTATATAGTGCCTGGGTGTTATTATACTGATGCAGATACCACTGATTCTATAACCAGCCCTCCTCTGGCTATACCCATGTGCTAGTGTCACTACTGTGTCATTATATAGTGCTGGGTGTTATTATGCTGATGCAGATATCAGTGACCCTATAACCAGCCCTTGTCCTGCTATACACATGTGCCAGTGTCACTACTGTGTCTTTGTATAGTGCTGGGTGTTATTATACTCCTGCAGATACCACTGATTATATAACCAGCCCTCCTCTGGCTATACCCATGTGCCAGTGTCACTACTGTGTCATTATATAGTGCTGGGTGTTATTATGCTGATGTAGATACCAGTGACCCTATAACCAGCCCTTGTCTTGCTATACACATGTGCCAGTCTCACTACTGTGTCACTATATAGCGCTGAGTGTTATTATACTGATGCAGATACCACTGATCCTATAACCAGCCCTTGTCTTGCTATACCCATGTGCCAGTGTCACTACTGTCCCTTTATATAGTGCTGGGTGTTATTATGCTGATGTAGATACCAGTGACCCTATAACCAGCCCTTGTCTTGCTATACACATGTGCCAGTGTCACTACTGTGTCTTTGTATAGTGCTGGGTGTTATTATACTGATGAAGATACCACTGATCCTATAACCAGCCCTTGTCTTGCTATACCCATGTGCCAGTGTCACTACTGTCTCTTTATATAGTGCTGGGTGTTATTATGCTGATGCAGATACCACTAACCTTATAACCAGCCCTTGTCTGGCTATACCCATGTGCCAGTGTCATTACCGTGTCATTATATAGAGCTGGGTGTTATTATACTGATGCAGATACCACTGATCCTATAACCAGCCCTTGTCTGGCTATACCCATGTGCTAGTGTCACTACTGTGTCATTATATAGTGCTGGGTGTTATTATGCTGATGCAGATATCAGTGACCCTATAACCAGCCCTTGTCCTGCTATACACATGTGCCAGTGTCACTACTGTGTCTTTGTATAGTGCTGGGTGTTATTATACTCCTGCAGATACCACTGATTATATAACCAGCCCTCCTCTGGCTATACCCATGTGCCAGTGTCACTACTGTGTCATTATATAGTGCTGGGTGTTATTATGCTGATGTAGATACCAGTGACCCTATAACCAGCCCTTGTCTTGCTATACACATGTGCCAGTCTCACTACTGTGTCACTATATAGCGCTGAGTGTTATTATACTGATGCAGATACCACTGATCCTATAACCAGCCCTTGTCTTGCTATACCCATGTGCCAGTGTCACTACTGTCCCTTTATATAGTGCTGGGTGTTATTATTCTGATGCAGATACCACTGACCTTATAACCAGCCCTTGTCTGGCTATACCCATGTGCCAGTGTCATTACCGTGTCATTATATAGAGCTGGGTGTTATTATACTCTCTCAATTCCTGCGAGGTATTGAGCGTGCCCCCCCCCCCCCCCTTAGGGATTTTATGATCCCCCTTGTGGAGAAATATGGTTAATACATCGCCATCTAAGGAAATATTCGCTATCTTTCCAGGCAAAATTTTAAAAGTATTACCATCAGAGCCACTTAAAGGAGTTTGATCATCTATTTGTAAAATAGTGATTTCAGGTACAGAGTTATTCCTGAAATGAATCTCCACAGCATCTGGCTTCTCTTCCACTACGTGACAGTTATGTCGGGTGCGAGATATACCGGATTGCTTATAATTTATTGGCCGTTTTACTTGTGACCAAATTACATTATTTATGCAGTCAATTATGGTGCTTAATCGCTTCAGGAGATCACTACCAATAATTAAACGATCAGTTGGCAGATCCACTATAATGACAGGGTGTCTTATGACCCTGTTCCCCATTTTAAATTTTAACC
This sequence comes from Bombina bombina, assembly GCF_027579735.1. Taxonomy (NCBI): domain Eukaryota; kingdom Metazoa; phylum Chordata; class Amphibia; order Anura; family Bombinatoridae; genus Bombina; species Bombina bombina. The sequence continues at coordinate 6,843,678 of NC_069499.1, forward strand.
AGGCCATACCGTAGACTTTTAGAGAGTTGCCCCCAACACCTATTAGTGAACCATCAAATTCTTTTATTTTAGGTTGTGGGGTGTTAGCTCGTTTAGCTGTGTGTAGTACCCTTGGGATAGAATAGTTGCCTGAGATCCAGTATCAATTAATCCCATGATAGGGTTGGAGACTGAACTTTGCAGCTCAGCTAATACATAATATCTCCCTGCAGTTTCTACCATTTCACACATAAAATTGGCATTATCATACATCTGTGGGCTTCGTCACGTGTTACCTGAATCCGCCGTGTTACCTGATGCAGAGGAAACTTCATACCTACCGGTCTCCTCTATGACAGGGTCAACTGGGTTCTTGTGTACTGCATCTGTGGAAATAAGGTTAAGAGAACGCTGCAAAGGAAGAGATTTGTTAATTTTTCACAGGTGAGGTTGCTTGTCATCACAGCTAAATCATCTGTTTCCGGTCTGTGGGGAGAGAACATGATTAGTACATGATTAGTACCATTATTGACATTTATCATTTCATTTGGTATATCTCTCCGCTCCCTTTCAGGTGATCCTGCAGAATTTATGACTGTGCCTGTGGTGTGTAGTGATTGCTGGACCATTGGGTCCCCTCAGAATCAGGGCCGCTGTTTCTATCCTGGCGTGGTTCTACTTGTTCAGCATTAGTATTTTGGGAAGCACTATTTACTTGGGGTGTCTGGTTACCGTGAGAATATCTTTGCTATTTATTGTATCTACCCTTGCGGGGATACCAATTATTTTGTGGGTATTCTCTTTTGGGAGTAATTATTTACCTGAGTATGTCCCCCATTTTGGATAGTCTCTCTGCGCCTCAGCCCGTGTTGGGGGAGGGGTAGAGTTAAACCTCTGTGGAGATGGCCTGTTTCCTCTGGCCACCTCTGCATAGGTTTTCTTTTTAGACTCCAAATTGAGGGGGCTAGGTGACACCCTAGTTTCTGCCACAATTTTGGGTTTTGATTCCTTTTTAACCCCCTGTTCACAGGACTGCTGAATAGAGTATAACTTTGTACTCTCTTTGATCAGCCATTCCAATGAGCAGTTCTCATCAAAATCTCTAGCTAAATTAATTTTGATGGGTGCGGGCAGTGCTTCAAAAAATAAATTCACAAACTCTGAGCATTCAATATGGGATAATCTTCAGCCATACTGTACGCATTCTTCAGTACAGAAAGGAATTCTATGGGGCTTTGAGTTGCACTACATTTTAAACCATATACAGCTATTTTCGCTGCAGTTTTAGTGCGATGTTGCCCAGATTCTTTTCTGCACTGTCGCTTTGTCTCATTCCAGGAATGAATATTCATATCCTTTAGTGAAGCAAAGAATTTGTGATATTTATCTTCAAATACCCAGGGCAGAAATTCAATTTTTGACTGCTCACTTGCAACATTCATTATAGATAAAGCATTTTCAAAGGCCTCTAAGTGGTCAATTACAGAGTTTGCTCCCTTGTTGGAAAAACTAGGTACTGCATCCTTTAGGAAAGTAATTATTTTATGGGAGTCATATACCTTATTAGACGTATCTTGGTATTTCCTAGGAGCCTTATTTTTGGGGTTGGAGTGTTCCCTATTTTCACTATGGGGAGATCCCCTATGTACATAAGTACTACATGGGCTATTTAGGTAGTTAGCTCCGCCCTCTAACTCTCTATTAGAGTTTCCCTCCCCCTCATCAGCAGAGTTACAGCAGCTCCCTAAATTTACATCATGAGGTGACTGTCTATTTGTGAAATCTATTTCTGACCCAACAGGGGTCATTTGTCTACATTCTTCCCTACATTTCTGCATTTCATCCCTGATGCATTCTCTAAGGGAGTTAGAATTATCTGCATTATTCTCACTCGCCTAGATTAAAGTTTTGCGTTAGAAGGGGTGCGTTAGCTACGTGTGTTTTTTTCCCCCCACACCTTTTTATGGTATTGAGAGTTCTCTGAAGGGCTGCGTTAGGCTCCAAAAAGGGAGCGTACAGGCATATTTACCGCCACTGCAACTCTCAATACCAGCGTTGCTTACGGACGCGGCCAGCTTCAAAAACGTGCTCATGCACGATTCCCCAATAGGAAACAATGGGGCAGTTTGAGCTGGAAAAAAACCTAACACCTGCAAAAAAGCAGCGTTCAGCTCCTAACGCAGCCTCATTGTTTCCTATGGGGAAACAGTTTCTAAGTCTGCACCTAACACCCTAACATGTACCCCGAGTCTAAACACCCCTAACCTTACACTTAATCTGCCGCCCCCGCAATCGCTGACCCCTGCATATTATTTTTAACCCCTAATCTGCCGCTTTGTACACCGCCACAACCTACGTTATCCCTATGTACCCCTAATCTGCTGCCCCTAACACCGCCGACCCCTACATAATATTTATTAACCCCTAATCTGCTGCCCCCAACGTCGCCGCCACCTACCTACAATTATTAACCACTAATCTGCCGACCGGACCTCACCGCTACTATAATAAATGTATTAACCCCTAATCCGCCTCACTCCCGACTCAAAAACCCTATAATAAGTAGTATTAACCCCTAATCTGCCCTCCCTAACATCACCGACACCTAACTTCAAGTATTAACCCCTAATCTGCCGACTGGACCTTGCCACTACTCTAATAAATGTATTAACCCCTAAAGCTAAGTCTAACACTAACATTAACACCCCCCTAAGTTAAATATAATTTAAATCTAACAAAATAAAATAAATCTTATTAAATAAATTAATCCTATTTAAAGCTAAATACTTACCTGTAAAATAAACCCTAATATAGCTACAATATAAATAATAATTATATTGTAGCTATTTTAGGATTAATATTTAATTTACAGGCAACTTTGTATTTATTTTAACCAGGTACAATAGCTATTAAATAGTTAATAACTATTTAATAGCTACCTAGTTAAAATAATTACAAAATTACCTGTAGAATAAATCCTAACCTAAATTACAATTAAACCTAACACTACACTATCAATAAATTAATTAAATAAACTATCTACAATTATATACAATTAAATCAACTAAACTAAATTACAAAAAAAAACAAACAATAAATTACAAACAAAAAAACCCACTAAATTACAAAAAATAAAAAAAGGATTACAAGATTTTTAAACTAATTACACCTACTCTAAGCCCCCTAAAAAAAATAACAAAGCCCCCCAAAATAAAAAAATGCCCTACCCTATTCTAAATTAAAAAAATTACAGCTCTTTTACCTTACCAGCCCTTAAAAGGGCCTTTTGCGGGGCATGCCCCAAAGAAAACAGCTCTATTGTCTGTAAAAAAATCATACAATACCCCCCCAACATTACAACCCACCACCCACATACCCCTAATCTAACCCAAACCCCCCTTAAAAAACTTAACACTAAGCCCCTGAAGATCTTCCTACTTTATCTTCACCACGCCGGGTATCACCGATCCGTCCAGAAGAGGGTCCGAAATCTTCATCCTATCCGGCAAGAAGAGGTCCAGAAGAGGGTCCGAAGTCTTCATCCTATCCGGCAAGAAGAGTGCATCCGGACCGGTAGACATCTTCATCCAGGCGGCATCTTCTATCTTCTTCCATCCGGCGCGGAGCGGGACCATCTTGAAGCAGCCGACGTGAATCCATCCTCTTCTAACGACGTCCTAAGTCCGAATGAAGGTTCCTTTAAATGACGTCATCCAAGATGGCATCCCTCGAATTTCGATTGGCTGATAGGATTCTATCAGCCAATCGGAATTAAGGTAGGAAAAATCTGATTGGCTGATTGAATCAGCCAATCAGATTCAAGTTCAATCGGATCAGCCAATAGAATGCGAGCTCAATCTGATTGGCTGATTGGATCAGCCAATCGGATTGAACTTGAATCTGATTGGCTGATTCAATCAGCCAATCAGATTTTTCCTACCTTAATTCCAATTGGCTGATAGAATCCTATCAGCCAATCGGAATTCGAGGGACGCCATCTTGGATGACGTCATTTAAAGGAACCTTCATTCGGACTTAGGATGTCGTTAGAAGAGGATGGATCTGCATCGGCTGCTTCAAGATGGTCCCGCTCCACGCCGGATGGAAGAAGATAGAAGATGCCGCCTGGATGAAGATGTCTACCGGTCCGGATGCCCTCTTCTTGCCGGATAGGATGAAGACTTCGGACTCTCTTCTGGACCTCTTCTTGCCGGATAGGATGAAGACTTCGGACCCTCTTCTGGACGGATCAGTGATACCCGGCATGGTGAAGATAAGGTAGGAAGATCTTCAGGGGCTTAGTGTTAGGTTTTTTAAGGGGGGTTTGGGTTAGATTAGGGGTATGTGGGTGGTGGGTTGTAATGTTGGGGGGGTATTGTATGATTTTTTACAGGCAAAAGAGCTGTTTTCTTTGGGGCATGCCCCGCAAAAGGCCATTTTAAGGGCAGGTAAGGTAATAGAGCTGTAAAATTTTTAATTTAGAATAGGGTAGGGCATTTTTTTATTTTGGGGGGCTTTGTTATTTTTTTAGGGGGCTTAGAGTAGGTGTAATTAGTTTAAAAATCTTGTAATCTTTTTTTTATTTTTTTTCTAATTTAATGTTAGTTTGTTTTTGTAATTTAGTGTTTGTTTTTTTTGTAATTTAGTTTAGTTGATTTAATTGTAGATAATTGTAGATAGTTTATTTAATTAATTTATTGATAGTGTAGTGTTAGGTTTAATTGTAACTTAGGTTAGGATTTATTTTACAGGTAATTTTGTAATTATTTTAACTAGGTAACTATTAAATAGTTATTAACTATTTAATAGCTATTGTACCTGGTTAAAATAAATACAAAGTTGCCTGTAAAATAAATATTAATCCTAAAATAGCTACAATATAATTATTATTTATTATTTATATTGTAGCTATATTAGGGTTTATTTTACAGGTAAGTATTTAGCTTTAAATAGGATTAATTTATTTAATAAGAATTATTTTATTTTGTTAGAATACAATTATATTTAACTTAGGGGGTGTTAGTGTTAGGGTTAGACTTAGCTTTAGGGGTTAATACATTTATTAGAGTAGCGGTGAGGTCCGGTCGGCAGATTAGGGGTTAATACTTGAAGTTAGGTGTCGGCAATGTTAGGGAGGGCAGATTAGGGGTTAATACTATTTTTTATAGGGTTTTTGGGGCGGGAGTGAGGCGGATTAGGAGTTAATACATTTATTATAGTAGCGGTGAGGTCCGGTCGGCAGATTAGGGGTTAATAATTGTAGGTAGGTAGCTGCGATGTTGGGGGGGGCAGATTAGGGGGTAATAAATATTATGTAGGGGTCAGCGATGTTAGGGGCAGCAGATTAGGGGTACATAGGGATAATGTAGGTAGCGGCGGTGTGTGGTCGGCAGGTTAGGGGTTAAAAAAATGTAATAGAGTGGCGGCGATGTGGGTGGGCCTCGGTTTAGGGGTACATAGGTAGTTTATGGGTGTTAGTGTACTTTAGAGCACAGTAGTTAAGAGCTTTATGAACCGGCGTTAGCCCAGAAAGCTCTTATAACTCCTGGCTTTTTTCTGCGGCTGGAGTTTTGTCGTTAGATTTCTAACGCTCACTTCAGCCAAGACTCTAAATACCAGCGTCAATAATGCATATCACAAGGGGCCAAGATTTTAGTATTAGTTTGTCTCACTTTTTGAGAATCTTGCATTGATTAATTATTAATAATCCTTGGAATAATTCACTTTTTTCATTCCACCATTCATCATCAATGGTAATATTTTTAGCCTTAATTTCAAGCATATTCATGTAATCATTTAATTCACCCGCAATATTAAACCTCTCTTTAATGTGGCCTATAATGTTCATCTTAAGAACCTCACCTCGAGTAAGGGGTATTGTCAGGGAACAACGCTATGTACAGAATTAAATGATTCACTCCTAGTAACAGACATTATGTTAGTATTTAGTATTCAGTTAAATTAAAACGCTAATACAATTTTTACCAATAAGAGAAGAAGAAAAAAATTATAATTTCAAAAATATTAAAGTTAATTTTGAAATATGAAAAATTAATATTTTTATTAATTTTGAAATATGAAAAATTTATATTTTTATTAATTTTTCAAAAAAATTTTTTTAATAATATTTCAAGATATTAACACTAACTTTGAAATATTTAATCACAAAAAAAATATATATATATTTTTTTTAGACCAAATTTATTTTTATTTTTAATAATTTCTATTTACTACAAATACTGTATATCATATCAATATGATAAATATTAATAACATCTATAGCAGTGCCTCCAAATAATATGTCAGTATATGGCAGGATTATAACACAATATATTTAATAATTATCCTTTAAACTGAACCCCAATAAAATATGCATATACCAAGACAATAAAATGAATATAAAGTTACCTTATTCACAATAGCCTCCCAAATCAGGGGCGCGATCCTATATACGGTGTAGTTTACGGCGCAAGCAAGGGCCCCCCCGCCGCCTGTAATTTCACCTCGCAAATCGAGCTATCACATATACTGCGCCGTTAGATGCTAAATTGAGGTAAGTATGAAAAACCGGCGGTCATCTAAAATGTGCACAAATACACATTTTAGTCGTCGTAAGTACTTACGCCAGTATTTTGTTCACGTAAAGTCTCAATAAAGAGTAGTTTTATGCAAATTAGGCTAACAATCGTAAAAAATAACCGCCAGTTCTAAAAGATGCGCCACGTAATTACGCTATTCAAAATTCATACATAAACCCATGCGCAGCCGCCATTTTCTTCAGTGTGTTTGGATGGTTCGTTGAGCTACAGCACACTACAGTAAGTTGAGAGTTATTAGTAAGAGCAGTGAGAGAGGCGCCGTATAAAAGTTAGTTAGGTCGGATTTTTGATTGGGTAAGCTTGTACATTTACTTACACTTTTTTTACATATTGCACACATTTTGCATACATACATATACAAAATACACAACACTTTTTTTTCTAACACCTCACACATTTTATTTCAATTTAACAGTGTGATAGGCTGAGTGTTTGGTTGTGATTGTGTGTGATTGAACTGGGAGTGAGTGTGAGTGTGTGAGTGTGTGTAGTGTGAGGATGGCAGGGAGAGGTAGGGCAGAGGGGAGGAGGGGAGCGGAGTTGCAGGGAGAGGAGTATTGTAGCGGACAGGAGGAGCAGCAGGGTCCCCATCAGGGAGTAAGAGGAGTGGGGAGAGGGAGAGTTAGAAGGGATGATGGGAGGGGAGATGCCCCGAGACCAGGCACACTTAGAAGAGGGACAGAGGGTGCACGTGGGGACAGAAGGGGGGGAGGAGGGAGAGTATAGGGAGGAACCCACACCAGGGACATCCCAGGGAGGAAGCCAGGTGTCCACAGAGGATGAGCGCATGAGATGCCCGAACTTCTCATTCGATGAGAATGTTGCGCTAGCCCAGGCCATCATGGACAACTACAGTGCCCTCTTTGGCCAGGAGAAGGGCAAAGGAGTTGCCCGAAGGCGTAAGGCAGCATGGTTGTTGGTCGAGGATGCTGTAAACAGTATGGCCTTGCAGAGGAGGACAGTTGAGGGCCTTAAAAAAAGGTGAAACGATTGTAAGAGGCGGGTGAAAGACAAGATGGGGCAGGAAGCCATGCACCAGAGGGGAACAGGTGGTGGTCCACCCCTGGAACCCGAATACAACACATGGCAGGAGATGATACGCAGGTCCCTGAGTATCACAGCAGTCCAAGGACTTCCAGGGGCTCCTGACTCAGGGGCTGCAACCACAGCACAGCATGCTGGTGAGTAACATCCCACACACCAGTATTATATGTATTTGAGATATAACATCCTTTAATGTCACACATTCATGTACACAATGAGGAGCATGGTATTTGGCCTACTAACAAAAACATCTACAATTATATTTCACATTAAAGGGACATTAAACCAATTTTTTTTATTTCATTATTCAGATAGAGAATACAGTTTTAAACAACATCCCAATTTACTTCTATTATCTAATTTGCTTAATTATTCTGATATATTTAACGCTATTTAACACATTGAAATTCATGATATGAGGTGGAATAGTGAAATACTAACATGTCTCAGAGTAACACAGGCCACAAGCCACATGTAGAGTTTTCAGTAAATGGACACTATAGCCATCACAATACTTTTAGCTCAAGAAAGCACGTTATCTGCCTACATTAGGCTAAAGGAAATTGTGTGACCATAGTGTCACTTAAAGAACACATTTTCTCCATCATTGACATGTACACATAAATATTGTATAAAACACATACCTGGATACTGCGCATATTAAAGTCCCTCATATCACAAATCACAATGTGCACATGCATGTTATAGAGTTTGACATGAGAATGAGTATAGGCCCTAGCATGTATCAATGTACATTGCATGCCCACATGGACATATATATGATTGTACTAATCCCTCTTATCATTTGACTCCTCCACAGAACCTCCTGTCACCAGGGTGCAAACAGGCATGCAGCCACCTCCACCACCAGTCCGAGGCATGCAGCCACCTCCACAACCAGTCCGAGGCATGCAGCCACCTCCACCACCAGTCCGAGGCATGCAGCCACCTCCACCACCAGTCCAAGGCATGCAGCAACATGGACAGTATGCTCCCAGGCATAAGCAGGGTTGGATTGCCTCTGTTGAGGACCCTAACGTGATGCCACCACCATTGGCATACGAGCCCTGGCAAGATACCTGGCCTGAGGATTATTCTTTTGGCTTTGAGGGGGAGCCAAGTCAGCCCCAAAGGGTCCATGTCTTTACCCCCCCCCCCCCAACACAATATCAGGCCAGTCATGGCTTTTACACACAGGAAATGCAAACTGGACAGGCTGAGTGGTCGCACACTAGTCGTCAATGGGACTACCAATCCACCCGGAGAGCTCCACCATCCTCTTCCCTTGGAAGAGCTCCACCATATGAAGATGAGCATATAGCTGTAGTTGTCCCTGAACCACAAGCAGCTGTAGTTGTCCATGAAGCACCAGCAGATGTAGTTGTCCATGATGCACCAGCAGCTGAGGATGTCCATGATGCACCAGCAGCTGAGGATGTCCATGATGCAACAGCAGCTGAAGATGTCCATGAAGCACCAGCAGATAGAGCTGAACCTGCACCTAGAATCCCTGCTGCTCAAGAGCCTGTAGATCCACTGTATTCTCCCCTTGGCGAGGAATACATTTCACTCCAGAGGAGGCTCATAACAAGCTGCGAGAGCAGACAAAAAGGCCAACAAAGGTTTCACAGCAACCAACAGAGGTTACTCCAATGTACCATAGAGCTGCAGAGGGACATGGCAGCATCATTAAATGGTATAGTACAAAACCAGTCGCAGATGAGAGTTATTTCTGATATGCAGATGCAGATTGACAACAGATATAGCGGGAACAAAACCAACTCTTGGGTGTGTTGGTTGAGCACTTTACTCACCAGCAGAACACTGCCTCCAGCCTATCATTTGTGTCCAGCACACCAGCAGAAACAGAACAATCCTCTCAAACCAAGAGAACAAGGCAATCCACTACAGCCACCTCAGCTCCCTCATACAAGAAGCCAAAAAGAAAATAAATATTCTTATAGTTCACCATAAATCTTGTCCTCTGTTATTTACCATATATTTGTCATCCACATCCATGTGAGGTGTGTTTTAGTACAGTAATATTCATATTATCATCTTTATGACATATTCATGTTCTATAAACCACATCACATATTTGTGTATCAAGGGTACATATAGTAATATTCACTTATAAGATGTAAATCAAGGTTTCTCACATCCAATATAAATTGACACATGGGTATATCTAAATAAGAATGTATTTACAGAAGGTGTGAACATAAGGTATAAACATACATTTTCATTCTTATTAATGATAGTCAATAAATCATAGTGACCTAAACATAAATTAAACAAATGTGTAATTTACAGAAATTAGGGTGGTTAAGGGAAGGGGGCGGGATGTAGTAGTTTCACTTACATTCAGTGGAAATCCGCAGTATGTAATTCTGCAAGACATGATATATACACATGCAATGGTTGGTGAGGTACTGTCAAACAGCATAATACATGTGAATGTTACGGTTTGTATTTATGAACAAGTAACTTACAGGTGAAGTATTCGCGGATCACAAAGTCCCTCACTTCATTCCCCCTCAGTGTCCCCCTGTCCTCAGGTACAGGAACCAGCTGATGTTCTTCTGGTTCCATGTCCCCCAATACATGTGTGTCCACAGCAATGTTATGTAGAATACAACATGCATTGACAATGGAACACACTTTGTTGGGGTTATATTGTAAAGCTCCACCTGTCAAATCCAGACACATGAATCTGGTTTAGAGCAGGCCAAAGCTCCTTTCGATGACATTTCGGGTCCGTATGTGGGCCTCCTGGTACCTGAGTTGAGGCTCTGTAAGGGGGTGCACCAAGGGGGTTAACAGCCATGGTCTGCAGCCGTACCCTGCGTCACCTGTCATGTAACATATGTATTCTGATTACTACAGGTTCATCATGTGCTTAAAGGGACATAACATGGATTTCATTTTCAAGTAAAATTTTACAAAAACATTAAATTGGTGCATTGTAAGCTATCTACTTTTATACGAATCCAGACAAAGTTAAAGGGACACTGAACACAATTTTTTTCTTTTGTGATTCAAATAGAGCATTTTTTAAAAAAAACCTTTTATTTATAACCAGCAATGCATACAGAGAAAAGAAAAAATAGAAAACCATGTCTTGCGCCACGCAGGGCCCATAAAAAAAAAAAAGAGATAACATAAAGTCAAAGATAAGAGATATTTATCAATGTTATCAATATTTCACAAAGTTAAGTTATATACTCTGCTGGGGTTTTTTAGAACTTTTAAACCAATTCTCTCAGTCGTCATGACCTTCATGACGTCACATACATACATACATGATGAGAAGAAGAAAAAAAAATAAGAAAAAATTTCTATATATATGATATATGTCGACATGTATTTACACTAATTAATAGTCTCTGTCAGCATATATAACAGGGTCCTACTAGAGTTTATACACCATATCTAAAGATTTGAAGTCTCTCTACGAGATGTCTTTTGTGTTTATTCTTGGATTTTCCCCGTTCGTTCTGTTTTCACGATTTGAACCTTATCTAGATCCAGATATTAATCTAGTCAGTACTCGAGGTCCAAACCAAGACTAAGACAACAAGAACCATTGAGTAAGACAAGCCACTATAGTACAGCACATGACAACATTACATAACAAACAAACAAAAAAAAAAAACAGGAAAATATTGGTTACTCTCTACCCCCCCTTTCCAATTACCAAATACCAAGAAGAACTATTTCTGAATTTTTAAATGGGAAAATCAAATAATCAATTTCCCTTTCGTGAAATGTTTTTATAAAGGCTGCCCATTTAATAAAGACATTTTTTATATCCGATTCCTTGTCAATGTTTGTGTCTTTTTGTTCTAATACACATTGTTTTTTTAGATAATTCTTGACTTCGGTAATAGTCGGTAGTGTTCTCATTTTCCATTTTTTGCAGATCAAGTATCTAGAGGCTAGGATGGAGAGATTTACTAACTTTTCATTCCTCTGATAGCTATTTTCTATATTTAAGCATAATATGATTCGATATAGTGATAGAGTGAGTGTCTCGGTTTTCAAGGCAGTTTTAAGCCAGTATTCTAACTTATTCCAAAACCTTCTAATTTTAGGGCACTGCCAGAACATATGTATTAGGTCTGCCGCAGGGTAAGAGCATTTTGAACATTTATTAAATTGTTGATTATGCACTCTGAGGCCTTTCTCCGGGGTGAAATAGGCCCTGTGAAGGAGCCTAAGGTGCGCCTCTCGCCAGGTGGCCGATAAGGTGGTCAATGCTACTTTGTTAATTGATAGCTGAAGAGTTTTTGCTTCTATATTACTCTGGGGTATTAGAGAGGACCATACCACTGCCATCTTGTCCAGAGTAGGGGCACCTTGACTAGCACTAAGTATATGATAACACGGGGTAAAAGATATATAGCCATTTTCTCTTGTTAAGTGTAGTCAGTCCACGGGTCATCCATTACTTATGGAATATATCTCTTCCTAACAGGAAGCTGCAAGAGGATCACCCAAGCAGAGCTGCTATATAGCTCCTCCCCTCACATGTCATATTCAGTCATTCTCTTGCAGCCTAACTAAAGATAGGTCGCTGTGAGAGGTCTGTGGTGTTTTTTAACTTAGTTTATTTCTTCAATCAAAAGTTTGTTATTTTAAATGGCACCGGAGTGTGCTGTTTGTTCTCAGGCAGCATTAGAAGAAGAATCTGCCTGCGTTTTCTATGATCTTAGCAGACGTAACTAAGATCCACCGGCTGTTCTCATCTGAGGAGTGAGGTAACTTCAGAAAAGGGGAATAGCATGCAGGGCCCCCCTGCAAACGAGGTATGTGCAGTAAATTATTTTTCTGAGGAATGGAATTGACTGAGAAAATACTGCTGATACCAATGTAACGTAAGTTCAGCCTTAAATGCAGTGATAGCGACTGGTATTAGGCTGATGAGTACACTGAATGTATTTTTCTAAGGAATGGAATTGACTCTGAAAATACTGTTAATACTGAAATAATGTATGAGCCTTAACTGCAGTAAAAGCGACTGGTAGCAGGCTTATTAATAACACTTCATAACTTTTAAAATGTATGTTCAAAACGTTTAATGGCATGTTAATCGTTTTTTTGTGAGGTACTTGGTGATAAACCTGTCATGAGATGCAGGACATATGCAGGACACAGCAATGATGGTACAACTCTATTTTATTACAGAGCATAGCAATACACATCCAGACAGGTTGATTGTCTTAAACTAACTGCGACACAGACACCGGACCTAAGCCCCGCCCACCAGCTAGTGACATCACATCCTGCTATCATCACATCTTCCCCTTTTTCAAAGGCAAAGCATACATTCGCATATATTAAATAACAAGGTACACCAACAGGGTATACAACAACATTTTGTTTTAGAACATTATAAGAACAGATAGATTAGAAAACATGAACAAATAAATTACATCCTGACTTGGACATCGGGGTAGACTACCCTAGTCCACAGTGACCATGGGATTATTCTGCCCATACTTCCGGTCACTGTTCTAGCTAAAGTCAGTCCCTGTATCGGGCCGGAAGCCTCACCACTCTTCCGCTTGATGTAACTTTGCATGAACTGTCCTCTGATACAGAAGATGGTGAACAAGAGTCTGCTGGAGGCAAAGATATATCCCCGCTATGATCTTGCTGAGGGGAAGGCACCTCTCTTAGAACAGGAGATCCCACCGGCGGTGGTACTGAGGTATCCGGTTCCAGACTCTCAGGTACAGGCTGAAGATGTCTTCGGTTACGGCGTGTAACCGTCCCTCCCTCTGTAAGGACTGTGTAAGACCTTGGTTCTGGAGAGCGGCCCACTACCGTAGCAGGCGTCTTCCATTTCTTCTCATCATCCAGTTTAATTCTGACACTTTGGCCCGCTTTCAGTTCCTGTAAAGGCCTGACAGAATGTCTCCTGTCGTAGAAGAAACGATAACCCTTTTTGGCCTCTTCATCCCTCCTAAGGACTTCGTCCCGAGGAACAGGGCCAGGCGGCTTGAAGACACCCACTGAGGGTAAAGTGGTGCGAATCTGGCGTCCTAGCATCAGCTGTGCCGGGCTAAACCCGGTGGCTTGAATGGGCGTCGCCCTGTATGACAAGAGGGCTAGGTACGGTTCAGATTGCTTTAGAATGAATTTTGTTGTTTGAACTGCCCTTTCAGCCATTCCGTTGGCCTGCGGATAATGTGGACTTGACGTGGAATGTACAAAATCATATTCCCTGCTGAAAGCACTGAACTCTGTAGAAGCGAACTGCATACCATTATCACTCACCAGCTCCATTGGAATGCCCCAGCGGGCGAACAAGCTCTTCAGGCGAATGATAACGGCCTGACTTGTGATATCATTCAGGGGTGCTATTTCCAAATACCTGGAATAGTAGTCGATAACAACAAGAAACTTTTCCCGTGCAGTTCGCACAAATCAGCAGCTATTTTCTGCCACGGCCCCGCAGGCAGCGGAGTAGACATTAAGGGCTCCCTTCTCTGAGTAGGCCGGCGTTCCCGGCAAAAGGCACATTTAGACACATGATTTGCAATGTCAGAGCTGATCCCAGGCCACCACACAGCTGTAGCTGCTCTTTCTCTGCACTTTGTGATGCCTAAGTGCCCATCGTGTATCCTGTTCAACATCTCCTTCCTCATGCTGACAGGAATTACAATACGGTCTTGGAACAGCACCAACCCCTCCAGCTCCGTGAGCTGCGACCTCTCTGGCTGGTAAGCATTTAAAGACATCCAGGCTGCCCGGCTCTCGGGCCAGCCATCTCTTATGTACCTTATAACTTCTTGCAGATCTGTGTCCAAATATGTCTCTTTCTTTATCTCTTCCAGTTTCCTTGAAGAAATGGACTTAGAGGCCAGAACCGAATCAACATACACTTTTACATCCGACTCTGTGGAGGATTCTTCAGCAGCAGCCAGCGGGAGCCTGGACAGGGTATCTGCCACAACCAGCTGCTTCCCCGGCACATGCACTGCCTGAACATTGAACCTGAGCAGTCTCATTAAAAGTCTCTGGCATCTCAAGGGTGTTTTGTCGATGTCATAAGAATTGATAAGAGGGACTAGCGGTTTGTGGTCAGTTTCCAGACTAAATTTCTCCAAACCCACTAGATAACGCTGAAAGCGTTCACAGGCCCAAACTGCAGCCAGGCACTCTTTCTCAATTTGAGCGTATTTTGACTCCGCAGCCGTCAGTGTGCGGGAACAGTAGGCGATGGGCTGTAGTTTGTTGTCGTTCAGTTGCAGGAGTGCAGCCCCCAACCCATAACTGCTTGCATCAGCACTAACCACAGTCTTTTTTGAAGGGTCGTAGAACCCCAGCACTGGGGCAGACCCCAGCAGGGACTTAGCATGCAGGAACGCTTTTTCTTGTGAGGGTCCCCAGACCCAGGCAACATCTTTCTTAAGCAACTCTGTGATAGGGTGCAAAACTGTAGATAAATCTGGAAGAAACTTGCCCACGTAATTTACAAGGCCCAATATCTGTCTCAGCTCATGTACATCCGAAGGGCTTTTCATCTGTTCGATAGCCCGAATTTTCTCGGGGTCCGGCTTGATGCCATCCCCGTTGATGATATGCCCAAAGTAGCATAATTCAGCTTTCCTAAAATGACATTTTTCTTTATTCAGCTTCAGCCCAGACTCTTTGATAGCCTGCAGCACACAACTCAAACGCTGATCATGCTCCTCCACTGTAGACCCATACACTAGAATGTCGTCCATGACGACTGCTGTGCCCACGTGGCCACTCAGGAGAGAACTCATTTCCCTCTGAAAGATCTCAGGAGCGGAGGATATCCCAAAGGGAAGTCTGCAGAAACAGAACCGACCTACCGGAGTGATAAAGGTAGTCAGTTTGCGGCACTTTGGATCCAGGGGGATCTGCCAAAAGCCGCTAGAAGCGTCTAATGTGGAAAAGAACTTCGCCCCAGCCAACTTCGGGGCTATATCTTCCAGTGTCGGCAGCACAAATCTTTCCCTCTTCACTGCCTCATTCAACCTTTTCAGGTCCACACAGATGCGCACCTTTCCGTTTTTCTTTGCAACTGGAACAATGGGGGCACACCAATCAGTTGCTTCAACAACCTCTTCAATAACCCCCATAGACTTCATGCGCATGAGCTCTTTCTCCACTTGAGGCATGAGCGGGAACGGAATTCTACGAGGAGTAGAAATACTGTACGGGACTGCGTCACTTTTAAGTGCTATACGGACAGGTTTGCAGCTCAGTAGGCCCAACTCGCCAAACATATCTTCAGAGATCTCATTCACTCTGGCCACGAGGCCCAAGTCACAGGCTGCTTTTCTGCTCAATAAACTGTTAACACACTGACCTCGGATCACATGCACCCACATGGTGAACTTTTTTTGTTTGTACTCACAGCTGGCAAGAAATTTCCCCACACAATCAATGCGGCCACCAGGACTATGAACATTTGTAGTAACCTTCGCCAGCTGGGGCTGTCTAGGCAGTTTTATAAATTCAGCAAAAGACATTACAGTGATATCTGCTCCTGTGTCAATCTTAAAATCAACTTTGGCTCCCATTACAGTAAAAGTAACTTTCCAATCTTCCTCTGAGCTTGTCCGTTCCACAACAGACCCCACAAAAGACACTTCCTGACCCTCCTGGTCACTGTCCACCTGCATCTCCTTAATGTATTCAGTTTTACACACCACTTCAAAATGGCCTATTCTGTTACATTTTCTGCATTTTTTATCTCTGGCCGGGCATATAGCAC
The DNA here is from genome assembly GCF_027579735.1 of Bombina bombina. Classification (NCBI taxonomy): domain Eukaryota; kingdom Metazoa; phylum Chordata; class Amphibia; order Anura; family Bombinatoridae; genus Bombina; species Bombina bombina. The sequence continues at coordinate 6,860,055 of NC_069499.1, forward strand.
TCTGATCATGAGCCCGGTAGCACCGTGTGCATCGGCCATGTTGCGCCCATCCACTTCTAGGCCTTTCCAATACTTTTGATCTACCGCTCACACTGTGCCTTTCACTAGTAATTTTTCTAGACTGTTGCACTTCATCCACAATACTCTCAGACCTCAGATCAGCACTTTGCTTTTTCACCAGTTCACTCTGGCGGGCCATCCTAATAGCCCCTTCTAACGTTAAATCAGGCTCTAACTGCAGCTTCAGGGAGACTTCAGCATCTGCAATTCCAATAACTATTCTGTCTCTGATTTGCTCTTCTTTAGCAACACCAAACTCACAGAATTCAGCTAATTCATACAGGCTGCGCACAAATGACTCCACAGATTCTCCCACACGCTGATTACGTTTGTGAAAACAGGCTCTCTCATGAATCACATTTCTTTTGGGCACAAAGTGGGCACTGAGTTTATCCATAACTATATCAAAGTTAACTTCTTCCCCTTCTTGAAAAGTAAAAGCATTGAACACTGGCTCTACATCTTTCCCCATGGAGTATAAAAGAGAATTAACTTGTACTTCACCACTCTCCTTGTTCAGTTTGGATGCAATCCTGAAGCGCTGAAACCGCTGACGCCATGTGGGCCAAGCTGCAGGCTGAGAAAAGTCAAAAGGCTCAGGTGGGGTAAACTTTGACATCGTTATCATCAGAAACAGAAGCGTAGTCCAGAACTTCTGACACCATGTCATGAGATGCAGGACATATGCAGGACACAGCAATGATGGTACAACTCTATTTTATTACAGAGCATAGCAATACACATCCAGACAGGTTGATTGTCTTAAACTAACTGCGACACAGACACCGGACCTAAGCCCCGCCCACCAGCTAGTGACATCACATCCTGCTATCATCACAAAACCTTATTGGGGCATGATTTTTACCACATGGCCATCTTTGTTTTCTGCATAGAAACAGTTATCTGAGCTTCCCCACTGTTGTAATATGAGTGGGAGGGGCCTATTTTAGCGCTTTTTTGCGCAGTAAAAATTCAGTCACAATCTGTCTACTTCATCCTCCATGATCCAGATCGTCTCTAGAGAGCTCAGGGGTCTTCAAAATTCATTTTGAGGGAGGTAATCAGTCACAGCAGACCCGTGACAGTGTGTTTTGACTGTGTTAAAAACGTTACTTATTAAATTGTTATCCGTTTTTGGGTATTAAGGGGTTAATCATCCATTTGCTGGTGGGTGCAATCCTTTGCTAACTTAATACATTTACTGTGAAAAAATTGGTTGCTATAACTATTTTGGTTCATTGTTATTTCAACTGTGACAGCTTTTTGTGCTTCTTAAAGGCACAGTAGCGTTTTTTATATTGCTTGTAAATTTATTTAGAAAAGTATTTCCAATCTTGCTAGTCTCATTGCTAGTCTGTTTAAACATGTCTGACTCAGATGAATCTCTTTGTTCACTATGTTTAAAGGCCAATGTGGAGCCCAATAGAAATTTGTGTACTAATTGCATTGATGTTACTTTAAATAAAAGTCAATCTTTACATGTAAAGAAATTATCACCAGACAACGAGGGGGAAGTTAATACTGACTTTCTCTCCTCACGTGTCAGTACCTTCGCCTCCCGCTCAGGAGGTGCGTGATTTTGTGGCGCCAAGTACATCAGGGAGGCCCTTACAAATCACTTTGCAAGACATGGCTACTGTTATGACAGAAGTATTATCTAAATTGCCAGAATTAAGAGGCAAGCGCGATAGCTCTGGGTTAAGGACAGAGCGCGCGGATGAGGTGAGAGCCATGTCAGATACTGCGTCACAGTTTGCAGAACATGAAGACGGAGAGCTTCATTCTGTGGGTGATCTGGGGAGACTGGATTCAGAGATTTCTAATTTTAAATTTAAGCTTGAGAACCTCCGCATATTGCTAGGGGAGGTATTAGCGGCTCTGAATAATTGTAACACGGTTGCAATTCCAGAAAAATTATGTAGGTTGGATAGATACTATGCAGTACCGGTGTGTACTGACGTGTTTCCTATACCTAAAAGGCTTACAGAGATTATTAGCAAGGAGTGGGATAGGCATTCTGGTTTGAGTCTCTGGAAGAGGCCATTCGCACAGCTCCATTGGATGAAATTATGAACAAGCTTAAAGCACTTAAGCTAGCTAACGCATTTGTTTCTGATGCCGTCGTACATTTAACCAAACTTACGGCTAAGAACTCCGGATTCGCCATCCAAGCGCGCAGAGCGCTATGGCTTAAATCCTGGTCAGCTGACGTGACTCTAAATCCAAATTGCTTAATATTCCTTTCAAAGGGCAGACCTTATTCGGGCCCGGCTTGAAAGAAATTATAGCTGACATTACGGGAGGTAAGGGCCATGCTCTACCTCAGGACAGGGCCAAATCAAAGGCCAAACAGTCTAATTTTCGTGCCTTTCGTAACTTCAAGGCAGGAGCAGCATCAACTTCCTCCTCTCCAAAACAGGAAGGAGCTGTTGCTCGTTACAGACAGGGCTGGAAAGTTAACCAGTCCTGGAACAAGGGCAAGCAGGCCAAGAAACCTGCTGCTGCCCCTAAGACAGCATGAAGAGAGGGCCCCCTATCCGGAAACGGATCTAGTGGGGGGCAGACTTTCTCTCTTCGCCCAGGCTTGGGCAAGAGATGTCCAGGATCCCTGGGCGTTGGAGATCATATCTCAGGGATATCTCCTGGACTTCAAAACTTCTCCTCCACGAGGGAGATTTCATCTTTCAAGGTTATCAGCAAACCAAATAAAGAAAGAGGCATTTCTACGCTGTGTACAAGACCTCTTACTAATGGGGGTGATCCACCCAGTTCCGCGGACGGAACACGGGCAAGGATTCTATTCAAATCTATTTGTGGTTCCCAAGAAAGAGGGAACCTTCAGACCAATCTTGGACTTAAAAATCCTAAACAAATTCCTAAGAGTTCCATCATTCAAAATGGAAACTATTCGAACCATCCTTCCCATGATCCAAGAGGGTCAGTACATGACCACAGTGGACTTAAAGGATGCCTACCTTCACATACCGATTCACAAGGATCATTATCGGTACCTAAGATTTGCTTTCCTAGACAGGCATTACCAGTTTGTAGCTCTTCCCTTCGGATTAGCTACGGCTCCAAGAAACTTTACAAAAGTTCTGGGCTCACTTCTGGCGGTACTAAGACCGCGAGGCATAGCGGTGACTCCGTACCTAGACGACATTCTGATACAAGCGTCAAGTTTTCAAACTGCCAAGTCTCATACAGAGATAGTTCTGGCATTTCTGAGGTTGCATGGGTGGAAGGTGAACGTGGAAAAGAGTTCTCTATTACCACTTACAAGGGTTCCCTTTCTAGGGACTCTTATAGATTCTGTAGAGATGAAAATTTACCTGATGGAGGCCAGGTTATCAAAACTTCTAAATGCTTGCCGTGTCCTTCATTCCATTTCACACCCGTCAGTAGCTCAGTGCATGGAAGTAATCGGCTTAATGGTAGCGGCAATGGACATAGTACCATTTGCGCGCCTGCATCTCAGACCGCTGCAATTGTGCATGCTAAGTCAGTGGAATGGGGATTACTCAGATTTGTCCCCCCTGCTAAATCTGGATCAAGAGACCAGAGATTCTCTTCTATGGTGGCTTTCTCGGCCACATCTGTCCAAGGGGATGACCTTTCGCAGGCCAGATTGGACGATTGTAACAACAGACGCCAGCCTTCTAGGCTGGGGCGCAGTCTGGAACTCCCTGAAGGCTCAGGGACTATGGACTCAGGAGGAGAAACTCCTCCCAATAAATATTCTGGAATTAAGAGCAATATTCAATGCTCTCCTAGCTTGGCCTCAGTTAGCAACTCTGAGGTTCATCAGATTTCAGTCGGACAACATCACGACTGTGGCTTACATCAACCATCAAGGGGGAACCAGAAGTTCCCTAGCGATGTTGGAAGTCTCAAAGATAATTCGCTGGGCAGAGTCTCACTCTTGCCACCTGTCAGCGATTTACATCCCAGGCATGGAGAACTGGGAGGCGGATTTTCTAAGTCGCCAGACTTTTCATCCGGGGGAGTGGGAACTTCATTGTTGGGGCAAACCAGATCTGGATCTCATGGCGTCTCGCCAGAACGCCAAGCTTCCTTGTTACGGATCCAGGTCCAGGGACCTGGGAGCAGTGCTGATAGATGCTCTGACAGCCCCTTGGGTCTTCAACATGGCTTATGTGTTTCCACCATTTCCGATGATTCCTCGTTTGATTGCCAAGATCAAACAGGAGAGAGCTTCGGTGATTCTGATAGCGCCTGCGTGGCCACGCAGGACCTGGTATGCAGACCTAGTGGACATGTCGTCCTGCCCACCGTGGTCTCTGCCTCTGAGACAGGACCTTCTAATTCAGGGTCCTTTCAACCATCCAAATCTAATTTCTCTGAGGCTGACTGCATGGAGATTGAACGCTTGATTCTATCAAAGCGTGGCTTCTCGGAGTCGGTTATTGATACCTTAATACAGGCTAGGAAGCCTGTTACCAGAAGAATTTACCATAGGATATGGCGTAAATATTTATATTGGTGCGAATCCAAGAGTTACTCATGGAGTAAGGTTAGGATTCCTAGGATATTGTCTTTTCTACAAGAGGGTTTAGAAAAGGGCTTACCTGCTAGTTCGTTAAAGGGACAGATTTCTGCTCTGTCTATTCTTCTACACAAACGTCTGGCAGAAGTTCCAGACGTTCAGGCTTTTTGTCAGGCTTTAGCTAGGATTAAGCCTGTGTTTAAGACTGTTGCTCCGCCGTGGAGCTTAAACTTAGTTCTTAACGTTCTTCAAGGCGTTCCATTTGAACCCCTTCATTCCATTGATATCAAGCTGTTATCCTGGAAGGTTCTGTTTTTGATGGCTATTTCCTCGGCTCGAAGAGTCTCTGAGTTATCTGCCTTACATTGTGATTCTCCTTATCTGATTTTTCATTCAGACAAGGTAGTTCTGCGTACTAAACCTGGGTTCTTACCTAAGGTAGTTACTAACAGGAATATCAATCAAGAGATTGTTGTTCCATCACTGTGTCCTAACCCTTCTTCAAGGAAGGAACGACTTTTGCATAATCTGGACGTAGTCCGTGCCCTGAAGTTCTATTTGCAGGCAACTAAAGATTTTCGTCAAACTTCTTCCCTGTTTGTCGTTTACTCTGGACAGAGAAGAGATCAAAAGGCTTCGGCTACCTCTCTCTCTTTTTGGCTTCGTAGCATAATACGTTTAGCCTATGAGACTGCTGGACAGCAGCCTCCTGAAAGGATTACAGCTCATTCTACTAGAGCTGTGGCTTCCACCTGGGCCTTTAAAAATGAGGCCTCTGTTGAACAGATTTGCAAGGCTGCAACTTGGTCTTCACTTCACACTTTTTCAAAATTTTACAAATTTGACACTTTTGCCTCTTCGGAGGCTATTTTTGGGAGAAAGGTGCTTCAGGCAGTGGTTCCTTCTGTTTAAGGTTCCTGCCTTGTCCCTCCCTTCATCCGTGTACTTTAGCTTTGGTATTGGTATTCCATAAGTAATGGATGACCCGTGGACTGACTACACTTAACAAGAGAAAACATAATTTATGCTTACCTGATAAATTTATTTCTCTTGTAGTGTAGTCAGTCCACGGCCCGCCCTGTCTTTAAGGCAGATCTAAATTTTAATTAAACTCCAGTCACCACTGCACCCTATGGTTTCTCCTTTCTCGTCTGGTTTTGGTCGAATGACTGAATATGACATGTGAGGGGAGGAGCTATATAGCAGCTCTGCTTGGGTGATCCTCTTGCAGCTTCCTGTTAGGAAGAGATATATTCCATAAGTAATGGATGACCCGTGGACTGACTACACTACAAGAGAAATAAATTTATCAGGTAAGCATAAATTATGTTTTTAGTTAGAGTTAACCAGCTTTCCAGCTTACCTAGCGCCCATGACCAGCCTGCCTCTTTAGTTAATTCAGCAATATAATGTCTTATTTGCAGGTATGCAAAAAAATCTTTGAGAAGATTGAATTCATTCTTCAGTTCTTCAAAGGTCTTAATACATTTTCTATCGCTATCTATTAGATAGGATATCCTGTCAAGGCCGTTATTATGCCATCGATTAAAAACTGTTGAATTTATACGTGCTTGGAACTGTGGATTCCCTGTCAGGAGAAGATCATTTGAAACAGTGCTATTTATTGCCAAGACTTTGTTTACTTTCCACCATGCCTTGATGGGGTTATATATAGTTTTGAGTTTCTTTATCTTTACTGGGAGCTTCTTTGGTGGGCAGTGAATCATGGCTAGTGGAAGGTATGGTTCACAGATGTTGAGTTCTAATTCATTGTTAAGAATATAATTCTTAGTAAAGATCCAGTCCGTGATTATACGTGTTAAGAAGTTGAGATTGTAAAATCTAATGTTTGGCACTGCTAAGCCTCCAAAATCCCTTGATGCAGTAAGTTTGGCATCTTAGATCTTTTCCCTTGCCATATAAATTGTCTAAGTGTAGTATTGAAAAAGCGAATGTCTTTCTCTAACAAGATTAGCGGGACGTTCTGCAGAATATAGAGAAGCTTAGGAAGAAGAATCATTTTGAATAACTCTGATCGGCCAGATATGGATAAAGGCAAGTGCTGCCAGTCTTAGGCCTAGATTTGGAGTTCGGCGGTAGAAGGGCTGTTAACGCTCCGCTGGCTTTTTTCTGGCCGCACCATAAATTTAACTCTGGTATCGAGAGTTCAAACAAATGCTGCGTTAGGCTCCAAAAAAGGAGCGTAGAGCATTTTTACCGCAAATGCAACTCTCGATACCAGAGTTGCTTACGGACGCGGCCAGCCTCAAAAACGTGCTCGTGCACGATTCTCCCATAGGAAACAATGGGACTGTTTGAGCTGAAAAAAAACCTAACACCTGCAAAAAAGCAGCGTTCAGCTCCTAACGCAGCCCCATTGTTTCCTATGGGGAAACACTTCCTACGTCTGCACCTAACACTCTAACATGTACCCCGAGTCTAAACACCCCTAACCTTACACTTATTAACCCCTAATCTGAGGCCCCCGCTATCGCTGACCCCTGCATATTTTTTTAACCCCTAATCTTCCGCTCCGTAAACCGCCGCAACCTACGTTATCCCTATGTACCCCTAATCTGCTGCCCTAACATCGCCGACCCCTATATTATATTTATTAACCCCTAATCTGCCCCCCTCAACGTCGCCGACACCTGCCTACACTTATTAACCCCTAATCTGCCGAGCGGACCTGAGCGCTACTATAATAAAGTTATTAACCCCTAATCCGCCTCACTAACCCTATCATAAATAGTATTAACCCCTAATCTGCCCTCCCTAACATCGCCGACACCTACCTTCAATTATTAACCCCTAATCTGCCGAGCGGACCTCACCGCTATTCTAATAAATGTATTAACCCCTAAAGCTACGTCTAACCCTAACACTAACACCCCCCTAACTTAAATATAATTTACATCTAACGAAATAAATTAACTCTTATTAAATAACTTATTCCTATTTAAAGCTAAATACTTACCTGTAAAATAAATCCTAATATAGCTACAATATAAATTATAATTATATTATAGCTATTTTAGGATTAATATTTATTTTACAGGCAACTTTGTAATTATTTTAACCAGGTACAATAGCTATTAAATAGTTAAGAACTATTTAATAGTTACCTAGTTAAAATAATAACAAATTTACCTGTAAAATAAATCCTAACCTAAGATATAATTAAACCTAACACTACCCTATCAATACATTAATTAAATAAACTACCTACAATTACCTACAATTAACCTAACACTACACTATCAATAAATTAATTAAACACAATTCCTACAAATAAATACAATTAAATAAACTAGCTAAAGTACAAAAAATAAAAAAGAACTAAGTTACAAAAAATAAAAAAATATTTACAAACATAAGAAAAATATTACAACAATTTTAAACTAATTACACCTACTCTAAGCCCCCTAATAAAATAACAAAGCCCCCCAAAATAAAAAATTCCCTACCCTATTCTAAATTAAAAAAGTTACAAGCTCTTTTACCTTACCAGCCCTGAACAGGGCCCTTTGCGGGGCATGCCCCAAGAATTTCAGCTCTTTTGCCTGTAAAAAAAAACATACCATACCCCCCCCCCAACATTACAACCCACCACCCACATACCCCTAATCTAACCCAAACCCCCCTTAAAGAAACCTAACACTAAGCCCCTGAAGATCTTCCTACCTTGTCTTCACCATCCAGGTATCACCGATCCGTCCTGGCTCCAACATCTTCATCCAACCCAAGCGGGGGTTGGCGATCCATCATCCGGTGGCTGAAGAGGTCCAGAAGAGGCTCCAAAGTCTTCCTCCTATCCGGCAAGAAGAGGACATCCGGACCGGCAAACATCTTCTCCAAGCGACATCTTCGATCTTCTTCCATCCGGTGCGGAGCGGGTCCATCTTGAAGCAGGCGACGCGGTCAGCCAATCGGATTGAACTTGATTCTGATTGGCTGATTCCATCAGCCAATCAGAAAATTCCTACCTTAATTCCGATTGGCTGATAGAATCCTATCAGCCAATCGGAATTCGAGGGACGCCATCTTGGATGACGTCCCTTAAAGGAACCGTCATTCGTCGGGAGACAACGGAAGAAGAGGATGGATCCGCGTCGCCTGCTTCAAGATGGACCCGCTCCGCACCGGATGGAAGAAGATCGAAGATGCCACTTGGAGAAGATGTTTGCCGGTCCGGATGTCCTCTTCTTGCCGGATAGGAGGAAGACTTTGGAGCCTCTTCTGGACCTCTTCAGCCACCGGATGATGGATCGCCAACCCCCGCTTGGGTTGGATGAAGATGTTGGAGCCAGGACGGATCGTTGATACCTGGATGGTGAAGACAAGGTAGGAAGATCTTCAGGGGCTTAGTGTTAGGTTTCTTTAAGGGGGGTTTGGGTTAGATTAGGGGTATGTGGGTGGTGGGTTGTAATGTTGGGGGGGGGGTATGGTATGTTTTTTTTAGAGGCAAAAGAGCTGAAATTCTTGGGGCATGCCCCGCAAAGGGCCCTGTTCAGGGCTGGTAAGGTAAAAGAGCTTGTAACTTTTTTAATTTAGAATAGGGTAGGGAATTTTTTATTTTGGGGGGCTTTGTTATTTTATTAGGGGGCTTAGAGTAGGTGTAATTAGTTTAAAATTGTTGTAATATTTTTCTTATGTTTGTAAATATTTTTTTATTTTTTGTAACTTAGTTCTTTTTTATTTTTTGTACTTTAGCTAGTTTATTTAATTGTATTTATTTGTAGGAATTGTGTTTAATTAATTTATTGATAGTGTAGTGTTAGGTTAATTGTAGGTAATTGTAGGTAGTTTATTTAATTAATGTATTGATAGGGTAGTGTTAGGTTTAATTATATCTTAGGTTAGGATTTATTTTACAGGTAAATTTGTTATTATTTTAACTAGGTAACTATTAAATAGTTCTTAACTATTTAATAGCTATTGTACCTGGTTAAAATAATTACAAAGTTGCCTGTAAAATAAATATTAATCCTAAAATAGCTATAATATAATTATAATTTATATTGTAGCTATATTAGGATTTATTTTACAGGTAAGTATTTAGCTTTAAATAGGAATAATTTATTTAATAAGAGTTAATTTATTTCGTTAGATGTAAATTATATTTAAGTTAGGGGGGTGTTAGTGTTAGGGTTAGACTTAGCTTTAGGGGTTAATCCATTTATTAGAATAGCGATGAGCTCCGGTCGTCAGATTAGGGGTTAATAATTGAAGGTAGGTGTCGGCGATGTTAGGGAGGGCAGATTAGGGGTTAATACTATTTATGATAGGGTTAGTGAGGCGGGTTAGGGGTTAATAACTTTATTATAGTAGCGGTGCGGTCCGCTCGGCAGATTAGGGGTTAATAAGTGTAGGCAGGTGTCGGCGACGTTGAGGGGGGCAGATTAGGGGTTAATAAATATAATATAGGGGTCGGCGGTGTTAGGGGCAGCAGATTAGGGGTACATAGGGATAACGTAGGTGGCGGCGCTTTGCGGTCGGAAGATTAGGGGTTAATTATTTTAAGTAGCTGGCGGCGACGTTGTGGGGGGCAGGTTAGGGGTTAATAAATGTAATACAGGGGTCGGCGGGGTTAGGGGCAGCAGATTAGGGGTACATAAGTATAACGTAGGTGGCGGTCGGCAGATTAGGGGTTAAAATATTTTAATCGAGTGGCGGCGATGTGGGGGGAGCTCGGTTTAGGGGTACATAGGTAGTTTATGGGTGTTAGTGTACTTTAGGGTACAGTAGTTAAGAGCTTTATGAACCGGCGTTAGCCCAGAAAGCTCTTAACTCCTGCTATTTTCAGGCGGCTGGAGTTTTGTCGTTAGAGCTCTAACGCTCACTTCAGAAACGACTCTAAATACCGGCGTTAGGAAGATCCCATTGAAAAGATAGGATACGCAAATGGCGTAGGGGGATCTGCGGTATGGAAAAGTCGCGGCTGAAAAGTGAGCGTTAGACCCTTTAATCACTGACTCCAAATACCAGCGGGCGGCCAAAACCAGCGTTAGGAGCCTCTAACGCTGGTTTTGACGGCTACCGCCGAACTCCAAATCTAGGCCTTAGTTTCTCCTTAAAGCTAGTTAATATGGGCGATATGTTAAATTTATATAGGTCTCTTAGATCAACTGGTATGTGAATCCCAAGATATTTAAAGGATTCAGAGACCACACTGAATGGAGTGTTTAAAATGGAGCTATTATTTCTCCTCAGCCATAGAATCTCGGACTTTGATTTATTCACTTTATATCCTGAAAATGAACTGAAGTGATCAATTATTTGAAGAAGTTTTGGTATTTTAAGCTTTGTATTGGAGAGGTAGATTAAAAGGTCGTCTGCATACAGTCCAACTTTTATTTCATAGTTCCGAATTTTTATGCCTTCTAGAGATTCTCTTATCATAATTGCCGGGGGCTCAATGGCTATGTCAAAAAGAAGCGGAGAGAGAGGGCAGCCCTGACGTCTCCCCCTGTCTATTGTGATCGGAGAGGAAATGGTATCATTTATTATCAATCTTGTATGGGATTGATTATGTAAGTTTTCTAGAAAATTGGAGAAATTTCCTTTGATCCCAAATTTTGTTAAAGATGTTATTATGTGGTTAAAAATTACAGAATCAAACACTTTTTCTGCGTCGATTGACAGAATAGCTAAATCTGGGATGCCCTCTCTCTCCGCTTCGAGGAGGGAAGGTTCTGAGTATAGTCCAGTGTAACAAGAAGTTCTCTAATTTTTGTGCGGAATTTCGGTTATTAAGAAAACCAGCTTGATCCGTGTGAATTATTTTTATTAAGATATTCTGTAATCTATTCGCTAAGATAGAGGTCATGATTTTATAGTCAGAATTTAGGAGAGCAATAGGTCTATATGACTCTTTTTGTGATGGGTCCTTCCCTCCTTTTAGAATCAAAGTCGTAAGTGAGGAAGAGAAGGAGGGTAGGACCGAATTGCCATTGACATACATCTCATTGAAGAGATTACTCAAATAGGGTGTTATTTCAGCTGATAGGATTTTGTAGAGTTCATTTGGAAGTCCATCCGGACCTGCTGCTTTATTGAGGGAAAGGTTGGAAATTACTTTCTCTATTTCTTCTTTTAAAATGGGAGAATTAAGACTTGCTATCTCTTCATCCGAAACTGATGGGTAAGTGATTTTACTCCAGAACTCTGATGCTTTCGCAGCATCATACCCTCTACACGCGTATATATCTCGGAAGTATTCTATAAATATGCCCGCTATTTCTTCCGGCTTCGTTAGCTGTTTCCCATTGTAAATCAGTCTTTCTATTGATGGTTTTTTTTCCTTCATTTTTAACTAATTTGGCTAGCATTTTTCCGGATTTGTTGCCAAATCTGTATAATTTGGCTTGAAACCTAAGTTCTCTATGGGTTTCTTGGGTCATTAAGAAAGTGTCTCTAGTTTAAAGGAGTTTTTTCGAGTAGAAAATGATTATATGAATTGATCAGGGAATTGTTCATTTCCCTCTCTCTTGACTTTACCTTTTTGGATAAGGTGGCAGAGTAGGCGATAATTTCACCTCTGAGCACTGCTTTTGCAGTCTCCCAGAATATATCTGGGCGCTGTATGTAGTCTTTGTTAAAATTAACATATTTGATAAACTTACCCCTCATCCATTTTTTAAATTTTAAATCTGTGGTTAGATTTAGATTGATCAAAACAAAGTTCAAGGGAAATCGGTCCATGGTCGGATAGGAGGATTGGCATTATTCCTGCTTTTACTTTTGTTATTGCTAGACGTTCATCAATTAAGAATAAGTCAATCCTAGAGAGGGTTTTATGAGCTTTTGAGAGGCAGGTGTAATCTTGGGTGTCAGGGTTCTGGGCTCTCCAGATGTCACGTAATGCTAAGTTATGCTTAATTTTATTGAATATTTTAGAATCTAAATGATCTTTTTTCTGTTTTGACTGTTTGACATTATTTCTGAGTCTGTCTAAGGGACATTGTGGTGCCATATTAAATTCACCTCCTAAAATCAAATGTCCTTCAGTAACTAATAAAAGTTTTGACTGGATTACGTTCCAGAACTCTGGGTCAGAAATATTTGGTCCATATATATTACATAATGTATAAATTTCCTGAGCGACCTTCAGCTTTACCAGAATATATCTCCCCCCGGAGTCGGCCTCAGAGTGCAATGTCTCCATCTTAGCCCTTTTCCCAATCAGTATAGCCACACCTCTCTTTTTCCCAACACTTGGTGCTGCAAAGACTTCTTTGACCCACTGTGCCTTTAGTTTTAGAGATTCCTCTGAATTTAAGTGGGTTTCTTGTAAGAAACCGATGTCGGCTTGGGCCTTCCGCAGGTGGGTAAGTATCGCCCTCCGTTTAATGGGGGTCGAGATGCCTCCCACATTCCATGATACTATTTTTAGTTTATTTATCCCTTGTGTCATTTACATGGGGGAGGGGGAGAGAGAGAGAGAAAGTTGGAGGGAAAAAGAGAAAAAAAGAAAAAGAAAAAAAAAGGAAAAAATAAATACATACAATAGACCGAGCCACCCTATCCCGAGGGGGTTCCCTAAACACAAGGCCTAACTTCTCAATGTATAACAGAATCATTTCTTAATGAGGTTGTGGATTCAAGAAAGTCTTAAAGAAATTTTCAGCCAGTTGGGCATCCTCAAATAAATGTGTTGTATCGTTAACTACGAGTCTGAGTTTGGAAGGATAAATTATAGTGGCATGATGACCGTTCTGTATGAACTTGGTACAAATTGGGGCCAGCTCTCTTCTCTTAGAGGCTGTGTATGCCGAGAAGTCTTGAAAAATTAAAATCCTAGCGATTTCTATGAGGATTGGCTGGTTTTTCCGAAAGTATTGCAATATCACATTCTTATCCTGAAAATTAAGTAGTCTTGCAATAACCGGTCTAGGGCGATTGCCATTTTTGTTATCTAGGCGAGGGGTGCCTAACCTATGGTTAGAATCGGATGATAGGTTGGAGGGATTTTAAGAGCCTTTGTGAGTGTGTCTGAAATGAAACAGCATAAATCATCATATTGTTTATCTTCTGGAAGACCTATTATCCGAATGTTATTTCTTCTGGAGCGATTTTCCAGATCCTCCAGCCTATCATAGATTTTTTTAGTATTATTGCTCAAGCTTTCTAGTTTAGAGCTGTGCCCTGACGTTAGATCTTCTAGATCTGACACTCGCTTTTCCACTTCCTGCAGCCTGTTGGAGAATTGTCTAATCTCTTGGGTGAGTGAAGAAATGTCCTGTCTAATCTCTGCCCTAAGAGCATCAAACTTGGGTGTGAGAGCTTCTGTAATACTTGCAACCAGACTCTGTAGAGTAGAGGGTTCCGGCAGAGCTATTGTGTGGGCTGAGGTTGAATGTGACTCGGCGATAGAATCCTGAGTGTTTTTAGATTTCCTGTCCCTGTGTCTAGCTGCCATGTTTGGAGAAGGTGTCTTAGATGTAATAGATACAAATTTATCCATAAGCCACGTGTCTATTTGTGATAGTGAAGAGGAAAGCGTTAATAAAAAACGCTTACGGAAGGAGTGAGAAAGAGGAGAGAGATAATAAAAAAAAAAAAAAAAAAAAAAAGGGGCAAACCAGGGGGAATTAAATAGAAGTGATATTCCCACGTGAGACTAATCCAGAAAAGTGACAGAATGTGAGGACGTGGTGGAGTGGGGGAGAGTAAAAGAAAGTTGTGTTTCAAGGGGTGATATTTGTGATCAACAATATAGGATAAATAAAGTAAGGTGTGGTCTGTTTAAGCTACTCTAAGGTGGCTAATGTGAGGTTCTGTAAAAGATACGTTTAATCTAATTACCGATGTAAATGTTGAAGTGTTAGTACGGGTAAAGCTAGGGTGTTTGTGGTTTTGGCAGGGGATCAATTATGTGGGATTAATGGAAATTTCAATAGTGGGATTCTGAAGAATGCTCAGCCCTTAATGTTGTAACAACAACAAGCAGTTGCATAATTCTCTAATGTGAGAGTAAGGAGATTAGACAAAAGCTCACTTCCTCTCTTCCTTGTGGAGTAAAGAATTTCTAATCTGTTAAGCAGTAACAATATAGGTTACTAACTCTCTAGACAGTTTAGTTCAAGAAGTCAACAAAAAGTTATTTTAACAGATACTATAGTTGTAGTTTTTATAGATAGTCTGGCTTTCTGTACCTTTAGATTTTATAGCTTCAACTACAGAAAAGCTCAGGTAGGAAGGTAGAATCTAGTTTTACTGCAGTTATCAGTACAGCGGTAGATTTGTAAAAATTAATCCGGTTACTTTAACTTATGTGGAGGGAAGACTTCAGCTAATCCTGCTATATTACTAGTATCAATAGTAGGCTGGAGTCTTTTCCTATTTCCTTCTTCCCCCTGAGAGAGACTGTGCAGTTTGAGAAGAAAAGAGAAAACAGACTCAGATGTAAGTGATATGCAAAGATTTGAGTTAAAAAAAAAGCTCAGGGGAGTAATCAGTGCTTTTAAGAAATAGAGAAGCAGGACAGTTATCCCTTCCTGTAGTCCGGGACTAGAAGATGATTAGACAAAGACAATCTAACCGTGGGTTTTCAGTTTTACTAGCCCACAGGTAATATAGAAGACATTATCAAAGTGTTAATTAAACAGCGACAGTTCTATAGTAAATCGTGAGATTTTGTGATTTACAAGCAGAGATATAATAGATAATAGTACTGTTTGGATAACCAGAGTAGATAATAACTATTCGTTCTCTTAGTGATGCCAGAGGCTATGAGCAGTTAGAAAGAGAAGAGCGTTTTGAGAAATGCATTCACAGTATACAAAACATACAAAATCAGGAATGGAGACAGTACAGTGTCGTCTTAAGGTGATGTACTGATCCTATCTTGGCAGTATTGTATTAATCATATAGCTTTATATGCGCCAGTGTCCCTATATGGTGATAGTGCAGAGATACTAATATATTAATCAGACAGCTTTTTATATGCCTGTACAGTGCTGCTGTGTTTAGGTATAGCTGTGGCCCTTTTTTAGTAACAGTAGAACAGTGCTACTGTGTTAGTTACCTGTGTTTAGGTATAGCTGTGGCCCCCTTTTTAGTAACAGTAGAACAGTGCTGCTGTGTTAGTTACCTGTGTTTAGGTATAGCTGTGGCCCCCTTTTAGTAACAGTAGAACAGTGCTACTGATTTAGTTACCTGTGTTTAGGTATAGCTGTGGCCCCCTTTTTAGTAACAGTAGAACAGTGCTACTGAGTTAGTTACCTGTGTTTACGTATAGCTGTGGCCCCTTTTTAGTAACAGTAGAACAGTGCTACTGATATAGTTACCTGTGTTTAGGTATAGCTGTGGCCCCTTTTTAGTAACAGTAGAACAGTGCTACTGATTTAGTTACCTGTGTTTAGGTATAGCTGTGGCCCCCTTTTTAGTAACAGTAGAACAGTGCTGCTGTGTTAGTTACCTGTGTTTAGGTATAGCTGTGGCCCCTTTTTAGTAACAGTAGAACAGTGCTACTGAGTTAGTTACCTGTGTTTAGGTATAGCTGTGGCCCCTTTTTAGTAACAGTAGAACAGTGCTACTGAGTTAGTTACCTGTGTTTAGGTATAGCTGTGGCCCCCTTTTTAGTAACAGTAGAACAGTGCTGCTGTGTTAGTTACCTGTGTTTAGGTATAGCTGTGGCCCCTTTTTAGTAACAGTAGAACAGTGCTACTGATTTAGTTACCTGTGTTTAGGTATAGCTGTGGCCCCCTTTTTAGTAACAGTAGAACAGTGCTACTGATTTAGTTACCTGTGTTTAGGTATAGCTGTGGCCCCCTTTTTAGTAACAGTAGAACAGTGCTGCTGTGTTAGTTACCTGTGTTTAGGTATAGCTGTGGCCCCCTTTTTAGTAACAGTAGAACAGTGCTACTGAGTTAGTTACCTGTGTTTAGGTATAGCTGTGGCCCCTTTTTAGTAACAGTAGAACAGTGCTACTGAGTTAGTTACCTGTGTTTAGGTATAGCTGTGGCCCTCTTTTTAGTAACAGTAGAACAGTGCTGAGTTAGTTACCTGTGTTTAGGTATAGCTGTGGCCCCCTTTTTAGTAACAGTAGAACAGTGCTACTGAGTTAGTTACCTGTGTTTAGGTATAGCTGTGGCCCTCTTTTTAGTAACAGTAGAACAGTGCTACTGAGTTAGTTACTTGTGTTTAGGTATAGCTGTGGCCCCCTTTTTAGTAACAGTAGAACAGTGCTACTGAGTTAGTTACCTGTGTTTAGGTATAGCTGTGGCCCCCTTTTTAGTAACAGTAGAACAGTGCTACTGAGTTAGTTACCTGTGTTTAGGTATAGCTGTGGCCCCCTTTTTAGTAACAGTAGAACAGTGCTGCTGTGTTAGTTACCTGTGTTTAGGTATAGCTGTGGCCCCTTTTTAGTAACAGTAGAACAGTGCTGCTGAGTTAGTTACCTGTGTTTAGGTATAGCTGTGGCCCCTTTTTAGTAACAGTAGAACAGTGCTGCTGAGTTAGTTACCTGTGTTTAGGTATAGCTGTGGCCCCTTTTTAGTAACAGTAGAACAGTGCTACTGAGTTAGTTACCTGTGTTTAGGTATAGCTGTGGCCCCCTTTTTAGTAACAGTAGAACAGTGCTACTGAGTTAGTTACCTGTGTTTAGGTATAGCTGTGGCCCCCTTTTTAGTAACAGTAGAACAGTGCTACTGAGTTAGTTACCTGTGTTTACGTATAGCTGTGGCCCCCTTTTTAGTAACAGTAGAACAGTGCTACTGAGTTAGTTACCTGTGTTTAGGTATAGCTGTGGCCCCCTTTTTAGTAACAGTAGAACAGTGCTACTGAGTTAGTTACCTGTGTTTACGTATAGCTGTGGCCCCCTTTTTAGTAACAGTAGAACAGTGCTGCTGTGTTAGTTACCTGTGTTTAGGTATAGCTGTGGCCCCCTTTTTAGTAACAGTAGAACAGTGCTACTGAGTTAGTTACCTGTGTTTACGTATAGCTGTGGCCCCCTTTTTAGTAACAGTAGAACAGTGCTACTGAGTTAGTTACCTGTGTTTAGGTATAGCTGTGGCCCCTTTTTAGTAACAGTAGAACAGTGCTACTGAGTTAGTTACCTGTGTTTAGGTATAGCTGTGGCCCCCTTTTTAGTAACAGTAGAACAGTGCTACTGAGTTAGTTACCTGTGTTTAGGTATAGCTGTGGCCCCTTTTTAGTAACAGTAGAACAGTGCTGCTGTGTTAGTTACCTGTGTTTAGGTATAGCTGTGGCCCCCTTTTTAGTAACAGTAGAACAGTGCTACTGAGTTAGTTACCTGTGTTTAGGTATAGCTGTGGCCCCTTTTTAGTAACAGTAGAACAGTGCTACTGAGTTAGTTACCTGTGTTTAGGTATAGCTGTGGCCCTCTTTTTAGTAACAGTAGAACAGTGCTGAGTTAGTTACCTGTGTTTAGGTATAGCTGTGGCCCCCTTTTTAGTAACAGTAGAACAGTGCTACTGAGTTAGTTACCTGTGTTTAGGTATAGCTGTGGCCCTCTTTTTAGTAACAGTAGAACAGTGCTACTGAGTTAGTTACTTGTGTTTAGGTATAGCTGTGGCCCCCTTTTTAGTAACAGTAGAACAGTGCTACTGAGTTAGTTACCTGTGTTTAGGTATAGCTGTGGCCCCCTTTTTAGTAACAGTAGAACAGTGCTACTGAGTTAGTTACCTGTGTTTAGGTATAGCTGTGGCCCCCTTTTTAGTAACAGTAGAACAGTGCTGCTGTGTTAGTTACCTGTGTTTAGGTATAGCTGTGGCCCCTTTTTAGTAACAGTAGAACAGTGCTGCTGAGTTAGTTACCTGTGTTTAGGTATAGCTGTGGCCCCTTTTTAGTAACAGTAGAACAGTGCTGCTGAGTTAGTTACCTGTGTTTAGGTATAGCTGTGGCCCCTTTTTAGTAACAGTAGAACAGTGCTACTGAGTTAGTTACCTGTGTTTAGGTATAGCTGTGGCCCCCTTTTTAGTAACAGTAGAACAGTGCTACTGAGTTAGTTACCTGTGTTTAGGTATAGCTGTGGCCCCCTTTTTAGTAACAGTAGAACAGTGCTACTGAGTTAGTTACCTGTGTTTACGTATAGCTGTGGCCCCCTTTTTAGTAACAGTAGAACAGTGCTACTGAGTTAGTTACCTGTGTTTAGGTATAGCTGTGGCCCCCTTTTTAGTAACAGTAGAACAGTGCTACTGAGTTAGTTACCTGTGTTTACGTATAGCTGTGGCCCCCTTTTTAGTAACAGTAGAACAGTGCTGCTGTGTTAGTTACCTGTGTTTAGGTATAGCTGTGGCCCCCTTTTTAGTAACAGTAGAACAGTGCTACTGAGTTAGTTACCTGTGTTTACGTATAGCTGTGGCCCCCTTTTTAGTAACAGTAGAACAGTGCTACTGAGTTAGTTACCTGTGTTTAGGTATAGCTGTGGCCCCTTTTTAGTAACAGTAGAACAGTGCTACTGAGTTAGTTACCTGTGTTTAGGTATAGCTGTGGCCCCCTTTTTAGTAACAGTAGAACAGTGCTACTGAGTTAGTTACCTGTGTTTAGGTATAGCTGTGGCCCCTTTTTAGTAACAGTAGAACAGTGCTGCTGTGTTAGTTACCTGTGTTTAGGTATAGCTGTGGCCCCCTTTTTAGTAACAGTAGAACAGTGCTACTGAGTTAGTCTCACAATTCAAAATACACTTAAGGTCCTGTATAATGACAATCTAACAGTGCAGTTGTGTTGCTCATAAAGTATTATAGACACAATTTTTCAAACCTAGAGCTATAACCCTATATAATGACAGAGAAACAGTAGAATTATATTACTCATATAACATTATAGGTACAATATCAATATAGTTGCGTTAATGCATTTCTCAAGGTGAGTTGCATGTGTCTATGGTGCCTCTAAAAAAGCAGTTATCTACATGGAGAAAACGATTTATTGTCGTTTTTCTTTGAGGCTTGGTAATTGCAGTTTACATCGACAATCTTATGCGTTAGGGTCCCAGTAACTGCTGTTTATGTTACCTTATAACTAAGACTCCACACCGTCTAGCGTGTGTGAAATATAAACGATTTATTGGCACAGTGTTTCTTTTTTCTCTAAGGGATGGGATAGATTAAGAAATGCTTTGAGGGATTATACTTTAGGTATTGAGGAGGGGAGCCTCTATTACCTATGGATACGTAGGAAGTAATATCAGCAGTACATTCATTGTCTCAGCAGCATATACCGGCAGTGAGAGTAAGTAACAATTATGTAATGGGAGGGTAGAGAGCCTTCTCCCGTGGCTGACCAGATAGTGAACTTATGCTCTGCGTAATAATACTCTTGAGAGCTGTGTATTCCGATTCATCCTAGACACTAGTGTGTATAAAAGGCAGGCAAGAGTAGTAGCCTTCTAGTTTATAAGTGAAGAGTTCTCCCCTTTCACTCCTGCCCCTGTTCTTCCTCCTTGCCTCTTTCCTTCCTTTTCAGGAATAATCTAATGCATTTTTTTATTATTATTTACAAAGAGCACAAAAGGTATCAGGAGTCATTTACAATGTGTCCATATACAGGTGGCCCTCGGTTTACAACGGTTCAATTTGCACCGTTTCAGAATAACAACCTTTTTTTCCAGTCATGTGACTGCTATTGAAAAGCATTGAGAAGCAGTGCATTGATTAAAATAGCCAGTATGTGGAGCTGTCTGCTTTTGTTGCAGCAAAGCCAAGCAAGCTGAAATTAATCAGTTTAACCAGGCCTGAGCTATCGAGCAGATTTCAAAGGAACAAGATCTTCCTGTCTATAAATCAGTCCAGATTTGAATGCTGTTTAGCATTTAAAGTCTTCATTTCAAAGCTTTAAAAATAATGTATTAGGTGTTACTTTTGACAATTTTGAGAGGGGCCTGGAACCTATCTCCCTCACTTCCCATTGATTTACATTATAAACTGGGTTTCAATTTACAACGGTTTCGATTTACAACCATTCCTTCTGGAACCTAACCCCGGCGTAAACTGAGGGCTACCTGTATCTATATTCTGAAAACTTTTTAGTGGATATGTTAGAGTCCCAAATGAAGATAAGAAAGTTAGGTACTTGATAGTTCGCAGTTCAGTATTGTTTTCCCTTTCTGTTTTTTTTCTTTACTTTTTGCTCTAAATCTTGTCATAGGGAATGCTAGCAGCCGGGTCATAGGGAACGCTAGCAGCCGGGTCATAGGGAACGCTAGCAGCCGGGTCATAGGGAACGCTAGCAGCCGGGTCATAGGGAACGCTAGCAGCCGGGTCATAGGGAACGCTAGCAGCCGGGTCATAGGGAACGCTAGCAGCCGGGTCATAGGGAACGCTAGCAGCCGGGTCATAGGGAACGCTAGCAGCCGGGTCATAGGGAACGCAAGCAGCCGGGTCATAGGGAATGCAAGCAGCCGGGTCATAGGGAATGCTAGCAGCCGGGTCATAGGGAATGCAAGCAGCCAGGTCATAGGGAACGCTAGCAGCCGGGTCATAGGGAATGCTAGCAGCCGGGTCATAGGGAATGCTAGCAGCCGGGTCATAGGGAACGCTAGCAGCATATAGTAGCTGAAGCTGTGTTTAAAAAAAACTGAAAGAACACAGACGTAAGTCAGTTAGATACTTTACCGGCCCCTGGCCAGAGGTATGCGATGTCTGCGGAGACTTCCTTATGAAACCAGTCTCCCCCTACATGCAGCACCGGTGGGAGGGGGAGTGCTGGGTAAGCAGGAAGAGCTGAAGTGGTCCTGGAGAGTACTACCCGGTAAGATAGATCAAGAGGGAATACAGAAAGGGTCACAGCGACCCAGGTCAGGATAAGCAGCACAGCGGATGGATGTGACCCGGGCCCCTCATGCAGCACCGGTGGGAGGGGACGTCCGGGCCAATGGGGAGCAGCGCTCAAGAAATCCCTGCGCCTCCTCACTCTCCTATCATCAGGGTCGCTATGGCTCGATGTACCCGGTATGTAGCACTCAGCTTGTAGACATCCAGGCGGCCAGGAGCTCCCACTTCAGGGCCAGGTAAGAACGCAGGGGCCAGAGGGAGGGCTGCACCACAGACCAGTGTCCGGTCAAGCTGCTAAGTTCACCTCCGCTGCCTCAGGATGTTTGGAGGGATTAAGGTGGGATGGAGTCCCAGACAGCCGAGGTTCCCGTCTCTACATCTAGGCAAGTGGAGGCGTTCTGCACCCAGGACAGGTAGAGCTTTCCGTATGTACAGCCGTTAGGGGAGAGATGTTTGGGGCAGTAGAAGCACTGAGTATGGACAGTGGGCAAGAAGTCGCCCTTCTTTTTCTTTTTCCCAGCTTTCTGCCACAGAGTAACAGCTTTTGTTTAAGTCTCTGCTGGGGTTTGATGAGAAAGATTAATTCCTTGTGAGAGCTGCTACGTGCAGCTTAGTGCATTGAAGTGGCACCAAAACGGGTTCCGGTAGCGGTAATTCTAGAGCTTGCAGGAGAGGTGAGCCAGAGCAGGTGTCTCACGTGACCATACACCTGAGCTCCTCCTCCGGAACGCTAGAGCATTTATTTTTAAAATGTTTTCTAATTTACTTCTATTATCTAATTTGCTCAATTCTTTAGATATCCTTAGCTGAAGAAATAGCAATGCACATGACAATCACACAAGGCCTCTAGGTGCAGCAACCAATCAGCAGCTACTGAGCATATCTAGATATGCTTTTCAGCAAGTGATATCAAGAGAATGAAGCAAATTAAATAATAGAAGTCAATTAGAAAGTTGTTTAAAATGACATGCTCTTTCAAAATCACAAAATAAAAAAATTTGCTTTCATGTCCCTTTAACCTAGGAGGTTCATATGCTAATTTCTTAGACCTTGAAGGCCACCTCTTTTCAGAATGCATTTTAACAGTTTTTCACCACTAGAGGGTGTCCGTTCACGTATTTCATATAGATAACACTGCGCTCTTGCACATGAAGCTATCTGGGAGCAGGCACTGATTGGCTAAACTGCAAGTCTGTCAATAGAACTGAAATAAAGGGGCAGTTTGCAGAGGCTTAGATACAGGGTAATCACAGAGGTTAAAAGTATATTAATATAACTGTATTGGTTATGCAAAACAGGGGAATGGGTAATAAAGGGATTATCTATCTTTTAAAACAATACAAATTCTGGTGTAGACTGTCCCTTTAAGAAAATTTCATTTAAGTGAAAAACAATTTATAGTATACTGTCCCTTTAAAGGGACATGCAACACACATTTCTACTTTCATGAGTTAAAAAGAAGCTTCAATTTTATTCTGCTTTATAATTTACTTCTATTATGTAATTTGCTCCATTCTCTTGATATCATTTGCTGACAAGCATATTAGATATGCTCATTAGCTGCTGATTGGTGGCTGCACATAGATGCCTCATATGATTGGCTCATCTATGTGCATTGCTATTTCTTAAACAAAGGATATCTAAAGAATAAATCAAATGAGATAATAGAAGTAAATTGTAATGTTGTTTAAAGGGACAGTTCACCCAAAATTTTCTCCCCTTTAAATTATTCCCAATGGTCCTTTTAACCTGCTAGAGTGTATTCAATTGGTTACATGTAGCTCCTTTACTCCTATTTCAGCATTTGAAATAACTGATTTAGCCTGTGGTATCGCCACCTATACTGAACAAAATAATACTGGAGTATAGGCTATTGAATAGCCTAAGTATACACAACCAGCAGAAGAGATTACACTCTCAGTGGGATGCAGGATAGTTAAAGAGACACTAAACACAATTTTTTTCTTTAATGATTTAGATAGAGCATGCAATTTTAAGCAACTTTCTAGTTTACTCCTATTATCAATTTTTCTTCATTCTCTTGCTATCTTTATTTAAAAAGCAGGAATGTGATACATAGGAGCTGGCCATTTTTTGGTTGAGAACCTGGGTTATGCATGCTTATTGGTGGGTAAATGTCAGCCTCAATTAAGCAAGCACTATCCATGGTGCTGAACCTAAAATGGGCTGGCTGCTAAGATTACATTCATGATTTTCAAATAAAGATAGCTAGAGAAGGAAGAAAAATTGATAATAGGAGTAAATTAGAAAGTTGCATGCTCTATCTGAATCATGAAAGAAAAAAATTGGGTTCAGTGTCCCTTTAAGTAATAAAATTATCATTTTCCATTGTTCTCTCTATGTATTAAGCTTTGGTGTTCCAGCCAAATAAAAGATAAGGAAGCAAGTCTGTTTACACAAACTTAGTACATAATGAGATCTGATATCACCTTTAAGTTAAACCCATTGTAATAGGCTGCAGTTTCAAAGCACAAAATCAGCCACTTCATATACACAAATAAGCATAAAAATGGAATTTCTCAAATATTTTATACTTTGCAGTTGATATAACAAGTCATTTAAAATACATTAATGGAAAAACAATTTTACAGTGTACTGTCCCTTTAACATTGTATTCTCTATCTAAAACATGAGATAATTATTTTGTGTTTAGTGTCCCTTTAGTAGAAATATACAGACAGAATGAAGGTACTCACCAAGCAGCCATCCTCCCGAGAGTGTGCCAGATTCGAAAAGCTGGAATAAGGAGGTCTGGCGCAGGATGTAGGAATCATGTGCACTCCCCGGAAAGCCTGCATACACGTGTGTGAATTTCAGATTGGTATCGCAGACCATCTGGCAATTCAAGGAGTAAAACCCTTTCCTGTTAATATAGAGGATTGGCTCCTCATGTGGGGCCACGATACACACATGTGTGCAATCAATTGCCCCCATGACATTGGGAATACCCCCAGTTGATAGAAGCCTTGTTTAAGATGGTTCCATTCCTGGGGGGTACGGGGGAAATGAATGTATCGCGGTGTCTGGTTATCTAGAGCAGTCAAAACCTCCCCTAGAATCCTGGAGAAGGTAGAGTGTGCTAGGCCAGACACAAGGCCCTCTGTTGACTGAAATGATCCGGATGCCAGGAAGTGTACAACACACAACAGCTTCTGCATACCAGTCAGAGCTCGGTTCCTATACGCTTGAGGGTCAATATCATCCTTCAAGACCTCATATAGGTCAATGAGGCTTTCAGAAATCAAGCGATAATTTTCCCTGACCTCCACTTCTGCCATCCCAAACCCAAACAGGGTGACCCTAACCCTGTGTATCCTTGGTGCCCTTGCTGACGTCTTATAGGCCCTGCTGGCCTATAACCAGCTGCAGCAACAACAGCAGCAGGGGCAGCACCAGGAACAGGGGCAACAGTAGGAGGATCAGGGGAAGCAGCAGGAGCAGGGACGGCTACAGCACCATGACCAGGGACCTCAGCAGCAGGTACATTATCCACAACAGGGGCTTGTAGGGCTTCCAGCACCCCTTGTGCTCCACGATGCTGTCTGTGTATTTGTTGCAAAAAATGCAGGGGAAACATGGTGGATAATGAGGGTGTGCATTGGCAGGTGTTTTAAGGCTGCAGGTGAGAGGTTGTGCTGTTTGTGATTGGTTTGACACACTTGCAGGGGCAGGAATTAAGAATGCTTAGAAGAGGTTTAACTGTTTGAGGTTTGTTGCTGATATGTATGTTGTTGAGCATGCATTTGTTAGGCCTTCAGAGAGTTACATTGTTTTTAAAGTCAGTGCAAGGGTTCCTGCGCCTGCAATTTGTGGAGAGATGAGAATGGAGTAGATTTTCTGGAATCTGCGGGCGTAAGTCCTTACGCTGTATATTGGATACCAAACTGCGCGTGTTTTGTATGTCAGTTTATGGGTAAAAATAATACGGGCGAAGGCAGAAATATACGCGCGTAAGTTGTATGCTACGCCATATATGTGATACCAAACCCATGCAAAATTTGGCGTCGCCGGCTTCTGCGGGCGACGCTGCATATCAGAGTTGCATTTAAAATATCACAATGAGACTAAGATATTAGCTACTAACATTCAAGCAATACAATCAGCTATTTAGCCACAATTTATCCTATATAATTCCAATTTAAAACATCAGAAATTGTATATATTATTTGTGCCAACAACCAAACTCTATGCCAATTTATCTAAGCTGAATTAAATTCTTAGTTACATACAATTAAGACAAATTCTGAGTTATAAATCTATATTTGCAAAGATAAACTACTTAGCATTAAGGATATATGTTTTAAAATACACAGACTATGAATGTAAGCTAAAATACAACTGCTCTCTTTAATCTATTACTTACAGCAACAATGAATGTTTGCTTTAAATGTTTACCTATGTTTAACAACCTCATATACTTTACCAAAATAATGACCAAATCGATAAGTCAGTTTCCAAAAACTTCTTGTTTCATCTCAGAAGACAAATAAGTATATTTTGCAATCAATGAGAAAAGGTAGCGCAGCTTTGCTTATAATAACTGTATTTCAAACGCCCAGCAATCAGTATGTCCTTTCCTATCTTACATTAGCTTATATATGTTTTAATCATTGATGAAACAATATGGGAGGCCCTATGGATCTGCGCATGGATTGGTCACCTGGGAGGTCTTATTGGATTGGCCCTGGAAAATTTCATTTTTTACAGCCAAAGGCCTTCTGACTGTAATATTGGATTTTGGCCATCGGGGGCAGCAGACAAACAGCTATACAGTCCTAACATTCATTTTTGCTGTATTTTAAATATCTCCCTATGTAATGATTATTTAACATACTTTAAATTATTGCATTCATACATTTCTATTGTTAGCATTTATATTTCATTTAGCATAACAGAAAATTTACAATTTGATATCAAACATCAATATTTTATAGTCATATCACATCAAAGTGACTTCCATACATCCATCTCACTATATTTCAAGAGATGTATTTAAAATTTCATAAACATTTAGGCCTCGATCCGATATGCAGCGTCGCCCGCAAAAGCCGGCAATGCCAAATTTTGCGCTGGTTTGGTATCACATATACGGCGTAACCTAGAAGTTACGCTCGTATATTTCTGCCTTCGGCCGTAGTTTTTTGGGCCATAGACAGGTATACCAAACCAGCGCAGTTTGGTATCCAATATACAGCCTAAGGACTTACGTGGCGAAAATGGAGAAATCTTTCTCCATTTTCACCTCGCCACAAATTGCAGGCGTAGTAAGCCTTACGCTGTGTATTGGAGCCTTGTAACTCCCTAAACTACCTGCAAAATAAAACCTAACACCTAACGCATGCGCAATGTCTATCTACCTGTCAACCGCGATCCCCCGCCGCAACCCCTAATAAAGTTATTAACCCCTAAACCGCCGCTCCTAATGTGAGCCCCTTACACTGCCGCCAGCTATATTAAATTATTAACCCCTAATCTAATCCCCCTACCCCGCCGCCAGCTATATTAAATTATTAACCCCTAATCTAATACCCCTACCCCGCTGCCAGCTATATTAAATTATTAACCCCTAATCTAATCCCCCAACCCCGCCGCCAGCTATATTAAATTATTAACCCCTAATCTAATCCCCCTACCCCGCCGCCAGCTATATTAAATTATTTACCCCTATCCTAATCCCCCTACCCCGTCGCCAGCTACATTAAATTATTAACCCCTAATCTAATCCCCCTACCCCTAAAATAATAAACTATCCCTACCACTAAACCTGTCTAACCCTACAAATAGCCCTGAAAAGGGCTTTTTGCGTGGCATTACCCCAAAGTAAACAGCTCTATTGCCAGCCCTTAAAAGGGCATTTTGCGGGGCTTTGCCCCAAAGTAATCAGCTCTTTTACCAGCCCTTAAAAGGGCTTTTTGCGGGGCATTGTTACAAAGTAATCAGCTCTTTTGCCTATAATCTAAATCCCCCTACACCGCCGCCACCTATAATAAATGTATTACCCCCTAATCTAATCCCCCTACACCGCCGCCACCTATATTAACCCTAATTATATTAGGGTTAATATAGTTAATATAGTTATTATATTATATATATATTAACCCTTATTATATTAGGGTTAATATAGTTAATATAGTTATTATATTATATATATATATTTTAAGTATAATAACCCTATCTAACTCTAACACCCCTAACTAAATTCTTTTTAAAATAAATCCAATTAATATTAATATTATTAATTAAAATATTCCTATTTAAATCTAAATACTTACCTATAAAATAAACCCTAAGATAGCTACAATATAATTAATAATTACATTGTAGCTATTTTAGGGTTTATATTTATTTTACAGGTAACTTGGTATTTATTTTAACTAGGTACAATAGCTATTAAATAGTTAATAACTATTTAATAGCTACCTAGTTAAAATAATTACCAATTTACCTGTAAAATAAATCCTAACCTAAGTTACAAATACAGCTACACTATCAATAAATTAAATAAACTATCTAAACTAAAATACAATAAAATAAACTAAACTAAATTACAAAAACAAACAAACACTTAATTACAAAAAATAAAAAATGATTACAAGAATTTTAAGCTAATTACACCTATTCTAAGCCCCCTAATAAAATAATAAAGCCCCCCAAAATAAAAAAAATTCCCTACCCTATTCTAAATTACAAAAGTTAACAGCTCTATTACCAGCCCTTAAAAGGGCCTTTTGTGGGGCATGCCCCAAAGTAATCAGCTCTTTTGCCTGTAAAAAAAACACAATACCACCCCCAACATTACAACCCACCACCCACATACCCCTACTCTAAACCCACCCAAACCCCCCTTAAAAAAACTTAACACTAAGCCCCAGAAGATCTCCCTACCTTGAGTCGCCTTCACCCAGCCGGGCCGAACTCTTCATCCAATCCGGGCGATGTCTTCATCCAAGCGGCAAAGAAGAAGTCTTCCATCCGGGCAATGTCTTCATCCAAGCGGCAAAGAAGAAGTCTTCCATCCGGGCAATGTCTTCATCCAAGCGGCAAAGAAGAGGTCCTCCATTGGGGCGAAATTTTCCTCCAAGCGGCATCTTCAATCTTCTTTCTTCGGACCTCCGACGCGGAACATCCAGCTGGCCCGACGACTGAAAGACGAATGAAGTTTCCTTTAAATGACGTCATCCAAGATGGCGTCCGTTGAATTCCGATTGGCTGATAGAATTCTATCAGCCAATCGGAATTAAGGTAAGAAAATCTGATTGGCTGATTCAATCAGCCAATCAGATTCAAGTTCAATTCGATTGGCTGATCCAATCAGCCAATCAGATTGATCGTGCATTCTATTGGCTGTTCCAATGTGTGTTTTTTAGAATGTGTTTTTTTTTACAGGCAAAAGAGCTGATTACTTTGGGGCATGCCCCGCTGGTAATTGAGCTGTTAACTTTTGTAATTTAGAATAGGGTAGGGAAATTTTTTTATTTTGGGGGGCTTTATTATTTTATTAGGGGGCTTAGAATAGGTGTAATTAGCTTAAAATTCTTGTAATCTTTTTTATTTTTTGTAATTTAGTGTTTGTTTTTTGTAATTTAGTTTAGTGTATTTAATTGTATTTTAGTTTAGATATTTGTAGTTTATTTAATTTATTGATAGTGTAGGTATATTTGTAACTTAGGTTAGGATTTATTTTACAGGTAAATTGGTAATTATTTTAACAAGGTAGCTATTAAATAGTTATTAACTATTTAATAGCTATTGTACCTAGTTAAAATAAATACCAAGTTACCTGTAAAATAAATATAAACCCTAAAATAGCTACAATGTAATTATTAATTATATTGTAGCTATCTTAGGGTTTATTTTATAGGTAAGTATTTAGATTTAAATAGGAATATTTTAATTAATAGTATTAACATGAATTGGATTTATTTTAATAAGAATTTAGTTAGGGGTGTTAGAGTTAGATAGGGTTATTATACTTTATATATATATATATATATATATATATATATATATATATATATATATATATATATATATATATATATATATATATATATATATATATATATATAATATAATAACTATATTAACTATATTAACCCTAATATAATTAGGGTTAATATAGTTAATATAGGTGGTGGCGGTGTAGGGGGATTAGATTAGGGGGTAATACATTTATTATAGGTGGCGGCGGTGTAGGGGGATTAGATTAGGGGGTAATACATTTATTATAGGTGGCGGCGGTGTAGGGGGATTTAGATTATAGGCAAAAGAGCTGATTACTTTGTGACAATGCCCCGCAAAAAGGCCTTTTCAGGGCTATTTGTAGGGTTAGACTTAGGTTTAGTGGTAGGGATAGTTATTTTAGGGGTTAATGAATTTAATATAGGTGGCGGTGGTATAGGAGGATTAGATTAGGGGTTAAAAATTTTAATATAGCTGGCGGCGGGGTAGGAGCTCACATTAGGGGGTAGTTAATATAGCTGGCGGTGGGGTAGGAGCTCACATTAGGGGGTAGTTAATGTAGGTGCGGCGGTGTAAGAGCTCACATTAGGGGGTAGTTAATGTAGGTGCGGCGGTGTAAGAGCTCACATTAGGGGGTAGTTAATATAGCTGGCGGCGGGGTAGGAGCTCACATTAGGGGGTAGTTAATATAGCTGGCGGTGGGGTAGGAGCTCACATTAGGGGGTAGTTAATGTAGCTGGCGGCGGGGTAAGAGCTCACATTAGGGGGTAGTTAATGTAGGTGCGGCGGTGTAAGAGGCTCACATTAGGGGGTAGTTAATATAGCTGGCGGCGGGGTAGGAGCTCACATTAGGGGGTAGTTAATATAGCTGGCGGCGGGGTAGGAGCTCACATTAGGGGGTAGTTAATATAGCTGGCGGCGGGGTAGGAGCTCACATTAGGGGGTAGTTAATATAGCTGGCGGCGGGGTAGGAGCTCACATTAGGGGGTAGTTAATATAGCTGGTGGCAGGGTAGGAGCTCACATTAGGGGGTAGTTAATATAGCTGGCGGCGGGGTAGGAGCTCACATTAGGGGGTAGTTAATGTAGGTGGCGGCAGGGTCCGGAAGCGGCGGTTTAGGGGTTAATAACTTTATTAGGTGCGGCGGGGTCCGGGAGTGGTGGTTTAGGGGTTAATACATTTTTTATTATTAGGAGAGTGAGGGGGATAGCGGATAGAGGGGTATACGTGTCGGGCTATGTTTGGGAGGCGTGTTAGACAGTACAGGAGATTTAATAACTTAGTCAGGTTTTGTAGGCGCCGGCAGTTTCTAAAGTGCCGTAAGTCACTGGCGACTCCAGAAATTTGTATTTACGCAATTGCCGGCGGGGTATATTGGATAGGTCGAGTTGCGAGCTGAAACTATGGGCGGCGGGGGTTCCCTCGCTTGTGCCTCAAACTACGATCTATATCGGATCGCGCCCTTAGTGTATAACCATATGACATGACCCAGGTCATCCCATGCAGGCAATCCTATATTTAGCATCTTCTAGCCCCATCTAGAATACAGAAAAACATGTTATATATATTTCAAAAATGGGATTATCACAATTGCCATTTAATCTATTACAAAATTAATTTATCTCCCATATATATATTCAATACAGTCTGAGACATACATTTAATATGTTATCTGAATTAGTATGTTCATTTGAGCAACTCCTCATATTCATATATATAAAAAAAAACAGTAGATTACACATTGTTCTACAAGAAACAAAATTATACCAGTTATATTTTCAGTGAATTTCAAAGTTACAATACAACATATTTTCTGTTTAGCTAGCATAGATGTGTATCTGATTTTCAGGGGTAATTAGCAGGCCCATGCTAATTTCCATTTCCTTGAAATTGTGAGCATCTCCTTAGGCCTCAAAGAAAGATCCCAGACACCCCGTCCCCACTCAGTGTATGGGGTCCCTGTAATCCCGGCAATGAAACTGATGTTCCCTTTTAAACAACTTAAAAATTATCTTCAATCAGGATAAGTGTGTCTTATCGCTCATCTAAGACCTGGAATATATAGCTATACTATCTTTTACTGAAGTCTTTGCCTTTCTTTGAAGTGACTGTTTAAGTTAAGTAGACCAAATGTTTTATTATCCTCACTTGGACGCATTGTAACTTTTCATACTGAATGGGGGAAGATTGAGTTTTGGTCAGTCAAAGCATTTAATGTCTTATAAATGAATGAATCATTTGGTGCTGATAGCAAAATATAAAATAATATATAAATTAATCTTCACGTATACCTTGACAGGATTCATGAATGCAGAGAAAGCCAGCTAACATACATTAGCGCTGAGAGTTGATCTAAGCAGTGCACAGACGCATCCAGTCTCTTAGTTACTAAGATCTGCAATAAGCACTGCGCTCACAGACCCACCACAGCTGACAAGGGGAGGCAGCATATCGGCACAAGGTCTTCTCCTCCAGCCTCACCTTGTAATCATAACCCTGGGCAAGTTTCTCACCAAGAATGTTTCCACTGCAAAAATTCCGGTGGCTTTAAATGAAGCAACGGTTTAAAGGAGCACTGCCTGTAAAGAACGACCTTAATCAGCGCATGTGCCTTATTTTCTCTGTAAAAGCCTGCACTTTATCGCTCACTGTACTGTGTGCTGGCTTTTAGAGAGAGAATAGGGCAGATGTGCTGCCCCTCCCAAATCTGCTGCCCTAGGCCATAATACGCCCCTGGGCCTTAGAAACTATTTATGAGGGGTTCTGGCACATCAAATAGAAATCATGTGCTTACTTAACACAGCACACAGTTCTTCTTAAAAAAACAAACAACTGTTTTTAGTTCACAAACTAAACAGAATTAACCCCTTAGCAGCTAAATCCTGAGGTATTTGTGACACCTATTCACCCCTAAACCGCCAATAGCCCACTGCAACAAACCATCTACCCTATTAACCCCTAAACCGCCAATAGCCCACCGGAACAAACCATCTACCCTATTAACCCCTAAAGTGCCAATAGCCCACCGCATCAAACCATCTACCCTATTAACCTCTAAACTGCTAATAGCCCACCACAACAAACCATCTACCCTATTAACCCCTAAACTGCTAATAGGCCACCACAACAAACCATCTACCCTATTAACCCCTAAACTGCTAATAGGCCACCACAACAAACCATCTACCCTATTAACCCCTAAACTGCTAATAGGCCACCACATCAAACCATCTACCCTATTAACCCCTAAACTGCTAATAGGCTACCACATCAAACCATCTACCCTATTAACCTCTAAACTGCTAATAGCCCACCGCATCAAACCATCTACCCTATTAACCCCTAAACTGCTAATAGGCCACCACATCAAACCATCTACCCTATTAACCCCTAAACTGCTAATAGGCCACCACATCAAACCATCTACCCTATTAACCCCTAAACTGCTAATAACCCACCGCATCAAACCATCTACCCTATTAACCCCTAAACTGCTAATAGCCCATCGCATCAAACCATCTACCCTATTAACCCCTAAACTGCTAATAGCCCATTGCATCAAACCATCTACCCTATTAACCCCTAAACTGCTAATAACCCACCACAACAAACCATCTACCCTATTAACCCCTAAACTGCTAATAGGCCACCACATCAAACCATCTACCCTATTAACCCCTAAACTGCTAATAACCCACCGCATCAAACCATCTACCCTATTAACCCCTAAACTGCTAATAGGCCACTGCATCAAACCATCTACCCTATTAACCCCTAAACTGCTAATAGGCCACCGCATCAAACCATCTACCCTATTAACCCCTAAACTGCTAATAGGCCACCGCAACACACCATCTACCCTATTAACCCCCAAACTGCTAATAGGCCACCACATGAAACCATCTACCCTATCAACCCCTAAACTGCTAATAGGCCACCGCATCAAACCATCTACCCTATTAACCCCTAAACTACTAATAGGCCACCGCAACACACCATCTACCCTATTAACCCCTAAACTGCTAATAGGCCACCGCATCAAACCATCTACTCTATTAACCCCTAAACTGCTAATAGGCCACCGCATCAAACCATCTACTCTATTAACCCCTAAACTGCTAATAGGCCACCGCATTAAACCATCTACCCTATTAACCCCTAAACTGCTAATAGGCCACCACATCAAACCATCTACCCTATTAACCCCTAAACTGCTAATAGGCCACCACATCAAACCATCTACCCTATTAACCCCTAAACCACCAATAGCCCAACGTATCTCCCTACTGTACTTAACTTCTACACCACCACAACCCCCCAACAAAATACACCCCCTAACCTATTAACCCCATTTACTGTCACAACCATCCAACGCAAACTACCCCTACACTACTTAACTACCTAACACCAACATAAACCCCTCCCACTCTAACCTAAAAACCCCTAAATTACAGAAAAAACTAACACTGAAATTAGACAAATAGAAACAAAACACTTTACCAATAATAAAATAATAACACTACCAAAAATAAAATACCCATATTTATAGTTCTGCCTATACTAAAACTTAAGCCCCCATTAAAAAAAGAAAACACCCTAAAATAAAATACCCTATACTAACACCAAAGGTTACTGTAGCAATATCCCTTATATATCACCATGACCAGGGACCTCAGCAGCAGGTACATTATCCACAACAGGGGCTTGTAGGGCTTCCAGCACCCCTTGTGCTCCACGATGCTGTCTGTGTATTTGTTGCAAAAAATGCAGGGGAAACATGGTGGCTAATGAGGGTGTGCATTGGCAGGTGTTTTAAGGCTGCAGGTGAGAGGTTGTGCTGTTTGTGATTGGTTTGACACACTTGCAGGGGCAGGAATTAAGAATGCTTAGAAGAGGTTTAACTGTTTGAGGTTTGCTGCTGATATGTATGTTGTTGAGCATGCATTTGTTAGGCCTTCAGAGAGTTACATTGTTTTTAAAGTCAGTGCAAGGGTTCCTGCGCCTGCAATTTGTGGAGAGATGAGAATGGAGTAGATTTTCTGGAATCTGCGGGCGTAAGTCCTTACGCTGTATATTGGATACCAAACTGCGCGTGTTTTGTATGTCAGTTTATGGGTAAAAATAATACGGGCGAAGGCAGAAATATACGCGCGTAAGTTGTATGCTACGCCATATATGTGATACCAAACCCATGCAAAATTTGGCGTCGCCGGCTTCTGCGGGCGACGCTGCATATCAGAGTTGCATTTAAAATATCACAATGAGACTAAGATATTAGCTACTAACATTCAAGCAATACAATCAGCTATTTAGCCACAATTTATCCTATATAATTCCAATTTAAAACATCAGAAATTGTATATATTATTTGTGCCAACAACCAAACTCTATGCCAATTTATCTAAGCTGAATTAAATTCTTAGTTACATACAATTAAGACAAATTCTGAGTTATAAATCTATATTTGCAAAGATAAACTACTTAGCATTAAGGATATATGTTTTAAAATACACAGACTATGAATGTAAGCTAAAATACAACTGCTCTCTTTAATCTATTACTTACAGCAACAATGAATGTTTGCTTTAAATGTTTACCTATGTTTAACAACCTCATATGCTTTACCAAAATAATGACCAAATCGATAAGTCAGTTTCCAAAAACTTCTTGTTTCATCTCAGAAGACAAATAAGTATATTTTGCAATCAATGAGAAAAGGTAGCCCAGCTTTGCTTATAATAACTGTATTTCAAACGCCCAGCAATCAGTTATCAGTAAAGGTCAGCAGCATGTCCTTTCCTATCTTGCATTAGCTTATATATGTTTTAATCATTGATGAAACAATATGGGAGGCCCTATGGATCTGCGCATGGATTGGTCACCTGGGAGGTCTTATTGGATTGGCCCTGGAAAATTTCATTTTTAACAGCCAAAGGCCTTCTGACTGTAATATTGGATTTTGGCCATCGGGGGCAGCAGACAAACAGCTATACAGTCCTAACATTCATTTTTGCTGTATTTTAAATATCTCCCTATGTAATGATTATTTAACATACTTTAAATTATTGCATTCATACATTTCTATTGTTAGCATTTATATTTCATTTAGCATAACAGAAAATTTACAATTTGATATCAAACATCAATATTTTATAGTCATATCACATCAAAGTGACTTCCATACATCCATCTCACTATATTTCAAGAGATGTATTTAAAATTTCATAAACATTTAGGCCTCGATCCGATATGCAGCGTCGCCCGCAAAAGCCGGCAATGCCAAATTTTGCGCTGGTTTGGTATCACATATACGGCGTAACCTAGAAGTTACGCTCGTATATTTCTGCCTTCGGCCGTAGTTTTTTGGGCCATAGACAGGTATACCAAACCAGCGCAGTTTGGTATCCAATATACAGCCTAAGGACTTACGTGGCGAAAATGGAGAAATCTTACTCCATTTTCACCTCGCCACAAATTGCAGGCGTAGTAAGCCTTACGCTGTGTATTGGAGCCTCGTAACTCCCTAAACTACCTGCAAAATAAAACCTAACACCTAACGCATGCGCAATGTCTATCTACCTGTCAACCGCGATCCCCCGCCGCAACCCCTAATAAAGTTATTAACCCCTAAACCGCCGCTCCTAATGTGAGCCCCTTACACTGCCGCCAGCTATATTAAATTATTAACCCCTAATCTAATCCCCCTACCCCGCCGCCAGCTATATTAAATTATTAACCCCTAATCTAATACCCCTACCCCGCTGCCAGCTATATTAAATTATTAACCCCTAATCTAATCCCCCAACCCCGCCGCCAGCTATATTAAATTATTAACCCCTAATCTAATCCCCCTACCCCGCCGCCAGCTATATTAAATTATTTACCCCTATCCTAATCCCCCTACCCCGTCGCCAGCTACATTAAATTATTAACCCCTAATCTAATCCCCCTACCCCTAAAATAATAAACTATCCCTACCACTAAACCTGTCTAACCCTACAAATAGCCCTGAAAAGGGCTTTTTGCGTGGCATTACCCCAAAGTAAACAGCTCTATTGCCAGCCCTTAAAAGGGCATTTTGCGGGGCTTTGCCCCAAAGTAATCAGCTCTTTTACCAGCCCTTAAAAGGGCTTTTTGCGGGGCATTGTTACAAAGTAATCAGCTCTTTTGCCTATAATCTAAATCCCCCTACACCGGGTGACTTCCTGTTTGGAGGAGCTGGCGTGTGAAGGCGCCGCTCTGTGCGCAGGTGTTTGTGGCGCAGTGATACAACGCTACCGACCGGTGCTTGCCTTGCCGTTGCTCGCGGAGACTACTATCCTAGCGGAGTGGAATCCCTGAGCCCGGACGTGGAGCTAGCGCTGTGGAAGTCACCGTAAGGCCGAATTTGCTCTGTCGGCTAGAGCCTCCTTCTTGCCTGGTCCCGGTCCTGGTTGCCGGCGGATCTAGGAGTAGAGTTTACAGGAACCACCCTGCTAGTCACCAGCGCGCGCAAGGAGTGCATAATTCGCTGGTGATGGAAGTAAAAGGAAGGTGCCAATGCTGAAGCTGCTGCCTTGAAGTCCCGATTACTCCCTGGAGGTGTCCGGTGTAGCAAAAGGTGTACGTCTTAGGAGAGCAGCATTCAGGCCCAGGAGTATACGATAGTGGAGGTCCTAACCGCAAGTATTTACTGTTTTGGCTAAACATCGCCTAAAAAGGCACCTGAAATGCTTGTATGACTCTGAACCTGCTTATACTTAATAGTCTGACATTTATGTGGTGCCTGTGACTGGGGCCTTAGCTCTTTTCCCTACCCCGCCAAACACGTTTCCAGCTGTGTTAAAAGTACAGGCGCTTGGACATACTTAAAATTTGCAAGTAGAAGTTTAAGCTGTTCCCTTCAAGCTGTGTTGCCATTTGAGAATATCCAAGCTCAAAGGAGAAGTATTACTACTATTTATCTCGCTTGGCGTGCCAAGGAACAAGACTAACACCTTAAATACTAGGAACGTTTTACTTTCTAGAAACATTGCAACAAAAGGAAAAGACTCCTGACTAGGAGAAACTAATTCTACCTGTTTAATTAAGTGTGCTGCCTTTCAGTATATGGCTTGCTGTTGTCAGTTATAAGCATTGCATAGATTATAAATATCAGAGTGCTAGCAATTACCATTAGGCAATCATCTGGTGCAGGAAGGCTATAGAAAACTGTAATTGTAATTATTGTAGCTGGTTAAGCACTAAAGAAAGTATCCCCTAAAGATTGTAAGAGATCCTAAGATATGCCTATGTTTGTAATAATAGGAGAATTACTTTGTTACTTTGTTAACATATAAGTTACTGATGTTGGTTCCCCTTAAAGTGTGTATCTGTGTACCCCATACTGCAGTGTCAAGCTAGTATTCTCAGTAACAACACGTGAGGAACTGCAAAAAAAAATCTTCTCTTCTTTTTCCTTTTACATTTTCTTGTTGTTACACTGTGGTAATAGAACTTAAGCAGAATTTAGATAGCAACAAATTGGAAAGGAACAAGGGCTGAATCACCTGAGCACGCTTGTTTTCTCTTTTTACTTTTTTCACTTCTTTTTCCTTTTTTTTTGTTTTTCTTTTCTTCTTTTTTTCCCTTCTAAGTCTTCCCCCACACCACTATATCACATGGAAAGATTTGTATCACACTCCAAGGCAAATTCCCCGATAATGCCACCTAAACACAAAGAAAAAAAAACACTAGACAAAATGACACTAGCATCTCACAGGATTCTTCACATAACACAGTTTTAAACCCTGACTCACCCAACCTACTCAGCCAAATAGCTGGAATTATTAATCCACAGTTTGATTCATTAAAGATAGAGATAACCACATTAACAAATGAGGTAAGGCAGTTCCATACTAGGCTTGAAGAAGCAGAAAACAGGATCTCAGATTTGGAAGACAGGGTTAATAATCAAGACCATCTTACTATATTACACCAAAACAAGTTAGACGAGTTACAGACTAGAGTCGAAGAGATAGAGGATCGCGCTCGCCGTAAAAATTTTAGGATAATTGGGTTACCAGAATCTGATAAGTATCAAGATCTAATTGCCTTTGCCTCTACTATGCTTCCTGAGATATTAAATTGCCCAAACAACAGCCCAATTAGAATTGAGCGTGCGCACAGAGTAGGGCCTACACGCTTAAGTAAAGATGGAAACCCGAGACCAAGAGCTGTGATAGTTAAAGTAGCGTATTTTCAAGATAAGGTTAACCTTTTCAGATGTTATAGAAAGAAATACCCACTGACAATAGACCAACACAAGATTCTTTTATTTTCAGATTTTTCTATAGAAACCTTAGGTAAACG
Source organism: Bombina bombina (assembly GCF_027579735.1). NCBI lineage: Eukaryota > Metazoa > Chordata > Amphibia > Anura > Bombinatoridae > Bombina > Bombina bombina. Next base: position 6,898,674 of record NC_069499.1, read on the forward strand.
TAGGGAAATGTCCCCATTTTGCTCAAAACTCATACAGGCTAATTATAATGCCAGGTTGCTGTACCCAGCAAAAATTGCAGTGATGTTAAATGGTGAAGTCAAGACACTAAAAGACCCTAAGGAAGCTCAATGTTTTTTAACAGAAAATAAGATCACCTAATGTATGGTCTTAGTATAATTATGCTTAAGAGACATTGTATTTAAATGTTTTGCTTTGACTGTGTTTGGTCCTCTTTTAATTTTTTTTCCCTTTTTTTCCCTATTTTTTTTTCTGGGAGGTGTCTGGCGCGGGGGGGGGGGGCATATTAGCTGTTCGGGGTTTTTTTGTTTTTTTTTTTTTTTGTTTTTTCTTCCCCTTTCCTGGTTTTGGGGGGGTGTTATGTGGCACTTTTGTATAACATATGCCTGGCTCTGATATAAAAATCCTGTCATGGAATGTGGGAGGGATAACCTCCCCCAGCAAAAGAAAATCCATTATTAGACAGGCTGGGAAACTAAAACCTGATATTCTTTGCTTACAAGAGACCCATCTTAAAGCCCCAGAACTAGTTAAATTAAAAATTCAATGGGTAGGCGAAGTTATTGCTACTCCATGCTCCCAAAGAAAGAGAGGGGTTGCAATATTAATTAATAAAAACCTGAGTTATAAGGTTGTCCATGATGAGAAAGATAGTGATGGCAGATTTCAAATAATTAAAATAGAAATTAATAATTCAGCTCTTATTTTATGTAATGTATATGGTCCCAATTCTACTGACTGGGAATTCTGGGATAACCTACGTGGAAAACTTTTTAAATTTTCCAACGAAAATATAATTATAGCGGGGGATTTCAATATGGTTCCGGACTCTAAGCTTGATAGATTTGATAAAGGACAGCAAGGTAAAAAAACTTGTGAAAATAGATTGCTGTGAAACTTTTGTAACTCTCTGGATCTCAAAGATATCTGGCGTCTACAAAACCCGGATTTGAGAATGTATACCTGTGAGTCGAAAAGTCACAAAACATTTTCGAGAATCGATCTGTTCTTGGTTTCAGACAAAATATGTGGACTAAATATAGTAGCAGATATTGCAGACATAGTCATTTCGGACCATGCCATCCTAACACTGGTTATTAAATCTAATCTTAAGAAGGAATCAAATAATTTTTCCAAATTTTTTTTTCCTAAATACTTGGTCCATAATATTAAATTTAAGAACTGGTTACAGTCCAAATGGACGGAGTTTTACAGTTTTAATAAAACACATATAAATAAAATAGAAATCTTTTGGGAGACCGCTAAATGTTTTTTTAGAGGGGAAATAAAGGCGTACATGTGCAAATGGAAACGTAAGAATAAGCAGAGGGAGTATCAATTAGCTAATGCTCTTAAGAATAGCTTCAGGACATATATTTCAACAGTCAGTGATCAAAATTGGGATAAGTACATTAAGGCCAAAGCAGAGAGAGATTTATTCTTAAAGCAACAAACAGCAAACATAGAACTGAGACAGAAAGCACTATATGGGGGTTTTTCAGGACACTCAGCGAAATATCTTGCACGTCTCACTAAGAAAAATTCAAATAATAGGATAATGGCAGTCCAATTTAACAAGCAAAGATTCACTAACAACTCAGACATTAAAAAAGTTTTCCACCAGTTTTATCAAGACCTATATGCAGAAAGGGAGGTCCACTTCGAAAATAAAGAAATATTCTGGCAGAGCATCAAAACTCCAAAACTAACTCTGGAGCAAATAAATAATATTAATCAACCCATTTCTATGGATGAAATTAATGCAAGTATTAAAAGCTCTAAGTTAAGCAAGGCGCCAGGGCCTGATTTCCTTCCCTCTGAATTTTACAAAATGCTCCAAGAGCAAGTAAGTCCAATTTTGTTTAAGTTGTTTAATGAGTATTACCAGAACGGAAAAGATTGCTCCAGTAACTTTGCAGCTTCAAATATAGCCCTGATTCTGAAAAAAGATAAAGATGCTGAAAATCCCTCTTCTTATCGCCCCATTTCTCTACTTAATGTAGATTATAAATTAATAACATCTATCCTAGCGAAGAGATTACAGAAATATCTTGACTCCCTAATTCATACTGACCAAGTGGGATTTATGACAGGCCGTAGCTCAATGAAAAGCTTGCGGAAAGTTACAATCTTGTTGGACTGGTACCGAAATAAAACCCACTCAAAAAGAACCCATTCAAGAAACGATGCAGCAATCCTTACAGTCGATGCCGAGAAGGCATTCGACTCGATCACCTGGGACCACTTATTTACTTCTCTGACAAAATTTGGTCTTACAGGACAATTCCAACAATTCATTCTTAATATCTATAGGAATCCTTTTTCGTCTCTAATTATTAATGATGAAATGTCGGATAGATTCAAGCTAAACAGAGGCACTAGACAAGGGTGTCCGCTATCGCCTCTTCTTTTTAACCTCTCTCTGGAACCCCTAGCGATCCTGCTAAGACAGGAACTTAAAGGGATATGTCTGGGGAAGAATAGCATGACTCTCCTTCTGTATGCAGATGACTTGCTTATCTTTCTCAATAATACAACACAGAGTATACCTCAACTAATAAGCATTATAGATGTTTACAGTTCCATTTCAGGGTACAAGATAAACACCTCTAAATCAGAGTTATTATGGATCGCGAGGACCCCATATAGTATAAGAAGCCATCCCTTCAAAGAAGTTAAAAATATAAAATATTTAGGTATTGTTCTTAGTGCAGACCCTGCACACTGGTATGCACTTAATTTCCCTGATTTCTTTGAATATGGGAAAAAAAAACTAGAACAGTGTATGAAACTACCCTTATCTCTCTCTGCACGAGTGGCTTTAATCAAAACTGTTTTATTCCCTAAACTACTATACCTGTTACAAAATCTCCCCCTCTTATTATCTCGGAAAGATCTAAATGCGTTTAACCGGGTTTGCTCTGTCTTTATATGACAAGGCAAACGACCACGACTATCCATGCAGAAACTGGCCATGCGCAAAAGTATGGCTGGAATGGCATTTCCAAATATTCAATACTACAACTGGGTATCTTTGTTTAAGTATGCAGTAGATTGGATCACCAAAAAAGAATACTTGACTTCACTAGAAATAGAATCGGATCTGGTTTCGCCATTCACCTTAAATGCGATCTTACACTGCTGCCCAACTAAATTACCAGCTAACATTTGCAATATGATAACTTTTGGCAATATTATTCGCGCCTGGCATAGAACATGTTTACAGATTAATGTAATACCATACGTATCCAACTATTTAACGATCACAGGGAATCCAGAATTCATTGCAGGACTGGGTCGATCAATCTTTTCAAAATGGAAGAATCAAGGATTAATATATCTTGTCCAATTAATAGATATCTCAACTGGCCATATTAAACCTTTCTGCCAGATTACTAGAGAGTTCGGAATTACCCAATCTGAATTTTTCGCATACCTCCAACTTAGACATTTCCTTCAGGCGATTAAAATTAAATATAACCCAGATTGGGAATTAGGTAATTTAGCAGATAATATTAAAGCTTACTCAAAAGGTAATTTTGCAATTACTAATTTCTACGATACCCTTGTTTGTCACATGGGCTATCAATCTATGAACGCAATATCCACCAAATGGAATAGTCTGCTCCCTGAGGTGTCTATGGAAAATATCCAAGCAAGCTTTTTACTGGCAAAAAAAAACGAAAACTTCTAATGCCTGTAAAGAATCACATTTTAAATTGATTAATATGATCTACATCACCCCAAAAAAACTTGCAGGATGGTATACAACCAGTAATTTATGTCCCAGATGTAGCTCAGATAGGGCAGATTTACTCCACTGCTTCTGGTGGTGTCCAAAGATAAGGCAGTTTTGGTCCAAAATCAATTTCTGGCTTAATAAATTTATGGATATACCGATACTATTAAAACCCCAACAGATTGTTGTCTTAGTAAGTCCAGGAGAAAAGTATAGGAATACTTATTTAATCAATACTGTTATTATATCTTGTCCAATTAATAGATATCTCAACTGGCCATATTAAACCTTTCTGCCAGATTACTAGAGAGTTCGGAATTACCCAATCTGAATTTTTCGCATACCTCCAACTTAGACATTTCCTTCAGGCGATTAAAATTAAATATAACCCAGATTGGGAATTAGGTAATTTAGCAGATAATATTAAAGCTTACTCAAAAGGTAATTTTGCAATTACTAATTTCTACGATACCCTTGTTTGTCACATGGGCTATCAATCTATGAACGCAATATCCACCAAATGGAATAGTCTGCTCCCTGAGGTGTCTATGGAAAATATCCAAGCAAGCTTTTTACTGGCAAAAAAAACGAAAACTTCTAATGCCTGTAAAGAATCACATTTTAAATTGATTAATATGATCTACATCACCCCAAAAAAACTTGCAGGATGGTATACAACCAGTAATTTATGTCCCAGATGTAGCTCAGATAGGGCAGATTTACTCCACTGCTTCTGGTGGTGTCCAAAGATAAGGCAGTTTTGGTCCAAAATCAATTTCTGGCTTAATAAATTTATGGATATACCGATACTATTAAAACCCCAACAGATTGTTGTCTTAGTAAGTCCAGGAGAAAAGTATAGGAATACTTATTTAATCAATACTGTTATTATGATCGGGCGGATATTAATATTGGAAAAATGGAAAGCTACGGTAGCTCCCAGTATGACTGAGTTTTCCAAGCGTATAGAAACACAAATAATAATAGACCAATATAACATCCAGATCTGGAACGAAAAACAGATAGAATCTTTTTTTGCCAAGTGGGCTAGGGTTATCCAAATAATGTCAATGGGAGTCCAAAAACAAATGGTTTTCCCATTTAAGCAATCTATTTTCTTTCAATTAAACATCCTTAATGGTAACTTCCCCACTAGCTGGGCAAACTAGCTAGATGGATTAGATCTCCCCCGCTATAACTATAATAATAATTATAATACTAATAACAACATTTTTTTTTTTTTTTTTTTTTTTTTTTTTTTCTTCCCACGCCACCCCCTGCGCCAGCCCTCCATGTACAAACCCTGAGATTTTTCTTATATGAAACAAAGGAAGTTTTTGTTTAAGTGTACCAAAGAAATGTATATCGGTTCTAAGTTAGGTTGGAATCGAAAGAAGGAGAATTAATGTAAATACTCTTGAATTTTAATTTTGAAACGTACTCTTGATTGTTGCACAACTGTTCTTTTCTTTTTTTGTCTTTGTAAATTGTATGGTTTCTTTTTTTCTGTTGTTATGTTATCAAGAGAAAAGAAAAAGCTCTAATAAAAAGAAAATATAAAAAAAAAAAAAAAAATCCCCCTACACCGCCGCCACCTATAATAAATGTATTACCCCCTAATCTAATCCCCCTACACCGCCGCCACCTATATTAACCCTAATTATATTAGGGTTAATATAGTTAATATAGTTATTATATTATATATATATTAACCCTAATTATATTAGGGTTAATATAGTTAATATAGTTATTATATTATATATATATTTTAAGTATAATAACCCTATCTAACTCTAACACCCCTAACTAAATTCTTTTTAAAATAAATCCAATTAATATTAATATTATTCATTAAAATATTCCTATTTAAATCTAAATACTTACCTATAAAATAAACCCTAAGATAACTACAATATAATTAATAATTACATTGTAGCTATTTTAGGGTTTATATTTATTTTACAGGTAACTTGGTATTTATTTTAACTAGGTACAATAGCTATTAAATAGTTAATAACTATTTAATAGCTACCTAGTTAAAATAATTACCAATTTACCTGTAAAATAAATCCTAACCTAAGTTACAAATACAGCTACACTATCAATAAATTAAATAAACTATCTAAACTAAAATACAATAAAATAAACTAAACTAAATTACAAAAACAAACAAACACTTAATTACAAAAAATAAAAAATGATTACAAGAATTTTAAGCTAATTACACCTATTCTAAGCCCCCTAATAAAATAATAAAGCCCCCCAAAATAAAAAAAATTCCCTACCCTATTCTAAATTACAAAAGTTAACAGCTCTATTACCAGCCCTTAAAAGGGCCTTTTGTGGGGCATGCCCCAAAGTAATCAGCTCTTTTGCCTGTAAAAAAAACACAATACCACCCCCAACATTACAACCCACCACCCACATACCCCTACTCTAAACCCACCCAAACCCCCCTTAAAAAAACCTAACACTAAGCCCCAGAAGATCTCCCTACCTTGAGTCGCCTTCACCCAGCCGGGCCGAACTCTTCATCCAATCCGGGCGATGTCTTCATCCAAGCGGCAAAGAAGAAGTCTTCCATCCGGGCAATGTCTTCATCCAAGCGGCAAAGAAGAGGTCCTCCATTGGGGCGAAATTTTCCTCCAAGCGGCATCTTCAATCTTCTTTCTTCGGACCTCCAACGCGGAACATCCAGCTGGCCCGACGACTGAAAGACGAATGAAGTTTCCTTTAAATGACGTCATCCAAGATGGCGTCCGTTGAATTCCGATTGGCTGATAGGATTCTATCAGCCAATCGGAATTAAGGTAAGAAAATCTGATTGGCTGATTCAATCAGCCAATCAGATTCAAGTTCAATTCGATTGGCTGATCCAATCAGCCAATCAGATTGATTGTGCATTCTATTGGCTGTTCCAATGTGTGTTTTTTAGAATGTGTTTTTTTTTACAGGCAAAAGAGCTGATTACTTTGGGGCATGCCCCGCTGGTAATTGAGCTGTTAACTTTTGTAATTTAGAATAGGGTAGGGAATTTTTTTTATTTTGGGGGGCTTTATTATTTTATTAGGGGGCTTAGAATAGGTGTAATTAGCTTAAAATTCTTGTAATCTTTTTTATTTTTTGTAATTTAGTGTTTGTTTTTTGTAATTTAGTTTAGTGTATTTAATTGTATTTTAGTTTAGATATTTGTAGTTTATTTAATTTATTGATAGTGTAGGTATATTTGTAACTTAGGTTAGGATTTATTTTGCAGGTAAATTGGTAATTATTTTAACAAGGTAGCTATTAAATAGTTATTAACTATTTAATAGCTATTGTACCTAGTTAAAATAAATACCAAGTTACCTGTAAAATAAATATAAACCCTAAAATAGCTACAATGTAATTATTAATTATATTGTAGCTATCTTAGGGTTTATTTTATAGGTAAGTATTTAGATTTAAATAGGAATATTTTAATTAATAGTATTAACATGAATTGGATTTATTTTAATAAGAATTTAGTTAGGGGTGTTAGAGTTAGATAGGGTTATTATACTTTTTATATATATATATATATATATATATATATATATATATATATATATATATATATATATATATATATATATATATATATATATATATATAAATATATATATATATATATATATATATATAATATAATAACTATATTGTTACGGTTACCCTTAGTCTCGCTGAGAGATGGACCGCTTAGTAGCCTGGATTCCTATTGCTGAAGAGGGGAGAAACTGCTTTCCATAGTATTCTATATGAGTCTCGCAAATGTAGAATAATCCCCCTTAGCTGTAGTACAGCTAGGATACCCTTCTGCCCACAAAAACGAGTCAACGCTGCGATTGAGGGACAACCAAGAACTCAGGACTGGGATGCCCAGCCTGCTTTTTATTTAGGTTACATGCACACAGGGCACTCCCAGGGGGGGAAGCATAAAATCCCCCATCACACATTTAGACAAAGCCCTTGGACAGGCCACCGCAGATAACAAGTACACACAAGAAAACAATGGAGTCCTTCTTATCACCTAGCAGTGAATGCTTATCACAAACTTAATTACAGTACACAATATGCTAGGAAACCTGCCTCAGAAAATAGTTTTCTCAAAACTGAACAGAGTTAACCCTTTATGAAATGATACTTGTTACAGTTTTCTTGGAGCCCTTCTTAGGCGCTGGCTTGGCTGGTTCAGGCATTGCTGCTGGGAAATAAGTTTCTTCACAACAAAATAACTAATGCTTCTGTAACATATATTAACTATATTAACCCTAATATAATTAGGGTTAATATAGTTAATATAGGTGGTGGCGGTGTAGGGGGATTAGATTAGGGGGTAATACATTTATTATAGGTGGCGGCGGTGTAGGGGAATTTAGATTATAGGCAAAAGAGCTGATTACTTTGTGACAATGCCCCGCAAAAAGGCCTTTTCAGGGCTTTTTGTAGGGTTAGACTTAGGTTTAGTGGTAGGGATAGTTATTTTAGGGGTTAATGAATTTAATATAGGTGGCGGTGGTATAGGGGGATTAGATTAGGGGTTAAAAATTTTAATATAGCTGGCGGCGGGGTAGGAGCTCACATTAGGGGGTAGTTAATATAGCTGGCGGTGGGGTAGGAGCTCACATTAGGGGGTAGTTAATATAGCTGGCGGCGGGGTAGGAGCTCACATTAGGGGGTAGTTAATGTAGCTGGCGGTGGGGTAAGAGCTCACATTAGGGGGTAGTTAATATAGCTGGCGGCGGGGTAGGAGCTCACATTAGGGGGTAGTTAATATAGCTGGCGGTGGGGTAGGAGCTCACATTAGGGGGTAGTTAATATAGCTGACGGCGGGGTAGGAGCTCACATTAGGGGGTAGTTAATATAGCTGGCGGCGGGGTAGGAGCTCACATTAGGGGGTAGTTAATATAGCTGGCGGTGGGGTAGGAGCTCACATTAGGGGGTAGTTAATGTAGCTGGCGGCGGGGTAAGAGCTCACATTAGGGGGTAGTTAATGTAGGTGCGGCGGTGTAAGAGGCTCACATTAGGGGGTAGTTAATATAGCTGACGGCGGGGTAGGAGCTCACATTAGGGAGTAGTTAATATAGCTGGCGGTGGGGTAGGAGCTCACATTAGGGGGTAGTTAATATAGCTGGCGGCGGGGTAGGAGCTCACATTAGGGGGTAGTTAATATAGCTGGCGGTGGGGTAGGAGCTCACATTAGGGGGTAGTTAATGTAGCTGGCGGCGGGGTAAGAGCTCACATTAGGGGGTAGTTAATGTAGGTGCGGCGGTGTAAGAGGCTCACATTAGGGGGTAGTTAATATAGCTGGCGGCGGGGTAGGAGCTCACATTAGGGGGTAGTTAATATAGCTGGCGGCGGGGTAGGAGCTCACATTAGGGGGTAGTTAATATAGCTGGTGGCAGGGTAGGAGCTCACATTAGGGGGTAGTTAATGTAGCTGGCGGCGGGGTAGGAGCTCACATTAGGGGGTAGTTAATGTAGGTGGCGGCGGTGTAAGGGGCTCACATTAGGGGGTAGTTAATGTAGGTGGCGGCGGTGTAAGGGGCTCACATTAGGGGGTAGTTAATGTAGGTGGCGGCAGGGTCCGGGAGCGGCGGTTTAGGGGTTAATAACTTTATTAGGTGCGGCGGGGTCCGGGAGTGGTGGTTTAGGGGTTAGTACATTTTTTATTATTAGGAGAGTGAGGGGGATAGCGGATAGAGGGGTATACGTGTCAGGCTATGTTTGGGAGGCGTGTTAGACAGTACGGGAGATTTAATAACTTAGTCAGGTTTTGTAGGCGCCGGCAGTTTCTAAAGTGCCGTAAGTCACTGGCGACTCCAGAAATTTGTATTTACGCAATTGCCGGCGGGGTATATTGGATAGGTCGAGTTGCGAGCTGAAACTATGGGCGGTGGGGGTTCCCTCGCTTGCGCCTCAAACTACGATCTATATCGGATCGCGCCCTTAGTGTATAACCATATGACATGACCCAGGTCATCCCATGCAGGCAATCTTCTAGCCCCATCTAGAATACAGAAAAACATGTTATATATATTTCAAAAATGGGATTATCACAATTGCCATTTAATCTATTACAAAATTAATTTATCTCCCATATATATATTCAATACAGTCTGAGACATACATTTAATATGTTATCTGAATAAGTATGTTCATTTGAGCAACTCCTCATATTCATATATATAAAAAAAAAACAGTAGATTACACATTGTTCTACAAGAAACAAAATTATACCAGTTATATTTTCAGTGAATTTCAAAGTTACAATACAACATATTTTCTGTTTAGCTAGCATAGATGTGTATCTGATTTTCAGGGGTAATTAGCAGGCCCATGCTAATTTCCATTTCCTTGAAATTGTGAGCATCTCCTTAGGCCTCAAAGAAAGATCCCAGACACCCCGTCCCCACTCACTGTATGGGGTCCCTGTAATCCCGGCAATGAAACTGATGTTCCCTTTTAAACAACTTAAAAATTATCTTCAATCAGGATAAGTGTGTCTTATCGCTCATCTAAGACCTGGAATATATAGCTATACTATCTTTTACTGAAGTCTTTGCCTTTCTTTGAAGTGACTGTTTAAGTTAAGTAGACCAAATGTTTTATTATCCTCACTTGGACGCATTGTAACTTTTCATACTGAATGGGGGAAGATTGAGTTTTGGTCAGTCAAAGCATTTAATGTCTTATAAATGAATGAATCATTTGGTGCTGATAGCAAAATATAAAATAATATATAAATTAATCTTCACGTATACCTTGACAGGATTCATGAATGCAGAGAAAGCCAGCTAACATACATTAGCGCTGAGAGTTGATCTAAGCAGTGCACAGACGCATCCAGTCTCTTAGTTACTAAGACCTGCAATAAGTACTGCGCTCACAGACCCACCACAGCTGACAAGGGGAGGCAGCATATCGGCACAAGGTCTTCTCCTCCAGCCTCACCTTGTAATCATAACCCTGGGCAAGTTTCTCACCAAGAATGTTTCCACTGCAAAAATTCCGGTGGCTTTAAATGAAGCAACGGTTTAAAGGAGCACTGCCTGTAAAGAACGACCTTAATCAGCGCATGTGCCTTATTTTCTCTGTAAAAGCCTGCACTTTATCGCTCACTGTACTGTGTGCTGGCTTTTAGAGAGAGAATAGGGCAGATGTGCTGCCCCTCCCAAATCTGCTGCCCTAGGCCATAATACGCCCCTGGGCCTTAGAAACTATTTATGAGGGGTTCTGGCACATCAAATAGAAATCATGTGCTTACTTAACACAGCACACAGTTCTTCTTAAAAAAACAAACAACTGTTTTTAGTTCACAAACTAAACAGAATTAACCCCTTAGCAGCTAAATCCTGAGGTATTTGTGACACCTATTCACCCCTAAACCGCCAATAGCCCACTGCAACAAACCATCTACCCTATTAACCCCTAAACCGCCAATAGCCCACCGGAACAAACCATCTACCCTATTAACCCCTAAAGTGCCAATAGCCCACCGCATCAAACCATCTACCCTATTAACCTCTAAACTGCTAATAGCCCATTGCATCAAACCATCTACCCTATTAACCTCTAAACTGCTAATAACCCACCACAACAAACCATCTACCCTATTAACCCCTAAACTGCTAATAGGCCACCACAACAAACCATCTACCCTATTAACCCCTAAACTGCTAATAGGCCACCACATCAAACCATCTACCCTATTAACCCCTAAACTGCTAATAGGCCACCACATCAAACCATCTACCCTATTAACCCCTAAACTGCTAATAGGCCACCACATCAAACCATCTACCCTATTAACCCCTAAACTGCTAATAGGCCACCACATCAAACCATCTACCCTATTAACCCCTAAACTGCTAATAACCCACCGCATCAAACCATCTACCCTATTAACCCCTAAACTGCTAATAGCCCATCACATCAAACCATCTACCCTATTAACCCCTAAACTGCTAATAACCCACCGCATCAAACCATCTACCCTATTAACCCCTAAACTGCTAATAGCCCATCACATCAAACCATCTACCCTATTAACCCCTAAACTGCTAATAGCCCATTGCATCAAACCATCTACCCTATTAACCCCTAAACTGCTAATAGGCCACCACATCAAACCATCTACCCTATTAACCCCTAAACTGCTAATAACCCACCACAACAAACCATCTACCCTATTAACCCCTAAACTGCTAATAGGCCACCGCATCAAACCATCTACCCTATTAACCCCTAAACTGCTAATAGGCCACCGCATCAAACCATCTACCCTATTAACCCCTAAACTGCTAATAGGCCACCGCATCAAACCATCTACCCTATTAACCCCTAAACTGCTAATAGGCCACCGCATCAAACCATCTACCCTATTAACCCCCAAACTGCTAATAGGCCACCACATCAAACCATCTACCCTATTAACCCCTAAACTGCTAATAGGCCACCGCATCAAACCATCTACCCTATTAACCCCTAAAGTGCTAATAGGCCACCGCAACACACCATCTACCCTATTAACCCCCAAACTGCTAATAGGCCACCACATGAAACCATCTACCCTATCAACCCCTAAACTGCTAATAGCCCATCACATCAAACCATCTACCCTATTAACCCCTAAACTGCTAATAGGCCACCGCATCAAACCATCTACCCTATTAACCCCTAAACTGCTAATAGGCCACCGCATCAAACCATCTACCCTATTAACCCCTAAACTGCTAATAGGCCACCGCATCAAACCATCTACTCTATTAACCCCTAAACTGCTAATAGGCCACCGCATCAAACCATCTACTCTATTAACCCCTAAACTGCTAATAGGCCACCGCATTAAACCATCTACCCTATTAACCCCTAAACTGCTAATAGGCCACCACATCAAACCATCTACCCTATTAACCCCTAAACTGCTAATAGGCCACCACATCAAACCATCTACCCTATTAACCCCTAAACCACCAATAGCCCAACGTATCTCCCTACTGTACTTAACTTCTACACCACCACAACCCCCCAACAAAATACACCCCCTAACCTATTAACCCCATTTACTGTCACAACCATCCAACGCAAACTACCCCTACACTACTTAACTACCTAACACCAACATAAACCCCTCCCACTCTAACCTAAATTACAGAAAAAAACTAACACTGAAATTAGACAAATAGAAACAAAACACTTTACCAATAATAAAATAATAACACTACCAAAAATAAAATACCCATATTTATAGTTCTGCCTATACTAAAACTTAAGCCCCCATTAAAAAAAGAAAACACCCTAAAATAAAATACCCTATACTAACACCAAAGGTTACTGTAGCAATATCCCTTAGAAGAGCTTTTTGCACAGCATTGCCCTAAAGTGATTTAACTCTTTTGCTTCAAAACAATACAACCCCATTCTACAATAAAAGTACCCCCCCACCCCACCCCCGGGTCTATATGAAAAAAACATACTCTAAAGACATTTAGCAGCGCTTTGCCCTAAAGCCATCATAGCTCTTTTACAAAAAAAAGATTGCCCTGATAAAGCATTTAGTGATGCTTTCAATAAAAAACTTTAAAAAGCCTATTCTAAAAACAAACTATCCTAAAAAAGATGTCTTAGAAAAATGGCGAAAGGCCCTTTTAAGGGCTATTTGTAATTTAGTATAGGGTAGGGCTTTTTATTATTTTGGGGGTCTTTTTTATTTTATTAGGGGGATTAGATTAGGTGTAATTAGTTTAAAAAACTTGTAATTATTTTATTATTTTCTGTAATTTAGTGTTTGTTTTTTTCATACTTTAGATAATTGTATTTAATTGTAGTTAATGTAGGGAATTATAGTGTAGTGTTAGGTGTAATTGTAACTTAGGTTAGGTTTTATTTTACAGGTCAATTTGTATGTATTTTAACTAGGTAGCTATTAAATAGTTAATAACTATTTAATAGCTATTGTTCCTAGTTAAAATAAATACAAACTTGCCTGTAAAATAAAAATAAACCCTAAGATAGATACAATGTAACTATTAGTTATATTGTAGCTAGCTTAGGGTTTATTTTATAGGTAAGTATTTAGTATTAAATAGGAATAATTTAGTTAATAATAGTAATATTTATTTATATTTATTTAAATTATATTTAAGTTGGGGGGGTTAGGGTTAGACTTTGGTTCAGGGTTTAAGAACTTTAATATAGTGGCGCCGACGTTGGGGGCAGCAGATTAGGGGTTAATAAGTGTAGGTAGGTGTCGGCGATATTGGGGCGGCAGAGTAGGGGTTAATAAATAAAATGTAGGTGTCGGCGATGTTGGGGGCAGCAGATTAGGGGTTCATAAGTATAATGTAGGTGGTGGCGGTGTCCGGAGCGGCAGATTAGGGGTTAATAATATTATGTAGGTGTCGGCGATGTCGGGGGCAGCAGATTAGGGGTTAATAAGTGTAAGATTAGGGGTATTTAGACTCGGAGTTCATGTTAGGGTTTTAGGTGTAGATATAAAATGTACTTCCCCATAGGAATCAATGGGGCTGCGTTAGGAGCTCTACGCTGCTTTTTTGTAGGTGTTAGGTTTTTTTCAGCCGGCTCTACCCCATTGATTCCTATGGGGAAATCGTGCACAAGCACATTTACCAGCTCACCGCTAACGTAAGCAGCGCTGGTATTGAGGTGAGATGTCGAGCTAAATTTTGCTCTCCGCTCACTTTTCTGCGGCTAACGGTGGGTTTGTAAAAACTCGTAATACCAGCGCTGTCTGTAGGTGAGCGGTGAGCATAAACTGCTCATTAGCACCGCACACCATTACCTGTAATCTAGGCGTTTATTTGTTGTTAAACTATGCAGAAATTGGATGTATAGAGAAAAGCTTTAGAAACAAAATGAAACTCTTTGGATACATATAGCAAACATTCTGCTAGATTACGAGTTTTGCGTTAGAGGCTGGGCAGTGTTAACGAGCAGTTTATGCTCACTGCTCCCTTACAGACAGCGCTGGTATTATGAGTTTTTCGAAACCCGGCGTTAACCGCAAAAAAGTGATAGTAGAGCAAAATTTTGCTCCACATCTCACCTCAATACCAGTGCTGCTTACGTTAGCGGTGAGCCGGCTGAACGTGCTCGTGCACGATTTCCCCATAGGAATCAATGGGGAGAACCTGCAAAAAAACAGCGTTTAGCTCCTAACACAGCCGGTACTGTACCTTTGTGTACTAACTTACTAGCTTATTACTGGTACTGTACCTTTGTGTACTAACTTACTAGCTTATCACTGGCACTGTACCTTTGTCTACTAACTTACTAGCTTATCACTGGTACTGTGCCTTTGTGTACTAACTTACTAGCTTATCACTGGCACTGTACCTTTGTGTACTAACTTACTAGCTTATCACTGGCACTGTACCTTTGTGTACTAACTTACTAGCTTATCACTGGTACTGTACCTTTGTGTACTAACTTACTAGCTTATCACTGGCACTGTGCCTTTGTTTAATAACTTACTAGCTTATCACTGGCACTGTACCTTTGTGTACTAACTTACTAGCTTATCACTGGCACTGTACCTTTGTGTACTAACTTACTAGCTTATCACTGGTACTGTACCTTTGTGTACTAACTTACTAGCTTATCACTGGCACTGTGCCTTTGTTTAATAACTTACTAGCTTATCACTGGTACTGTACCTTTGTGTACTAACTTACTAGCTTATCACTGGCACTGTACCTTTGTGTACTAACTTACTAGCTTATCACTAGCACTGTGCCTTTGTGTACTAACTTACTAACTTATTACTGGTACTGTACCTTTGTATACTAACTTACTAGCTTATCACTGGCACTGTGCCTTTGTGTACTAACTTACTACTGGTACTGCACCTTTGTGTACTAACTTACTAGCTTATCACCGGCACTGTGCCTTTGTGTACTAACTTACTAATTTATTACTGGTACTGTACCTTTGTGTACTAACTTACAAGCTAATCACTGGCACTGTACCTTTGTGTACTAACTTACTAGCTTATCACTGTCACTGTACCTTTGTGTACTAATTTACTAGCTTATCACTGGCACTGTACCTTTGTGTACTAACTTACTAGCTTATCACTGGCACTGTACCTTTGTGTACTAACTTACTAGCTAATCACTGGCACTGTACCTTTGTGTACTAACTTACTAGCTTATCACTGGCACTGTACCTTTGTGTACTAACTTACTAGCTTATCACTGGTACTGTGCCTTTGTGTACTAACTTACTAGCTTATCACTGGCACTGTACCTTTGTGTACTAACTTACTAGCTTATCACTGGCACTTTACCTTTGTGTACTAACTTACTAGCTTATTACTGGCACTGTACCTTTGTGTACTAACTTACTAACTTATTACTGGCACTGTGCCTTTGTGTACTAACTTACTAGCTTATCACTGGTACTGTGCCTTTGTGTACTAACTTACTAGCTTATCACTGGCACTGTACCTTTGTGTACTAACTTACTAGCTTATCACTGGTACTGTGCCTTTGTGTACTATCTTACTAGCTTATTACTGGCACTGTGCCTTTGTGTACTAACTTACTAGCTTATCACTGGCACTGTGCCTTTGTGTACTAACTTACTAGCTTATCACTGGCACTGTACCTTTGTGTACTAACTTACTAACTTATTACTGGCATTGTGCCTTTGTGTACTAACTTACTAGCTTATCACTGGCACTGTACCTTTGTGTACTAACTTACTAGCTTATTTCTGGCACTGTGCCTTTGTGTACTAACTTACTAGCTTATCACTGGCACTGTGCCTTTGTGTACTAACTTACTAGCTTATTACTGGCACTGTGCCTTTGTTTAATAACTTACTAGCTTATTACTGGCACTGTGCCTTTGTTTAATAACTTACTAGCTTATCACTGGCACTGTACCTTTGTGTACTAACTTACTAGCTTATCACTGGCACTGTACCTTTGTGTACTAACTTACTAGCTTATCACTGGCACTTTACCTTTGTGCACTAACTTACTAACTTATTACTGGCACTGTGCCTTTGTGTACTAACTTACTAGCTTATCACTGGTACTGTGCCTTTGTGTACTAACTTACTAGCTTATCACTGGCACTGTACCTTTGTGTACTAACTTACTAGCTTATCACTGGTACTGTGCCGTTGTGTACTAACTTACTAGCTTATTACTGGCACTGTGCCTTTGTGTACTAACTTACTAGCTTATCACTGGTACTGTGCCTTTGTGTACTAACTTACTAGCTTATTACTGGCACTGTGCCTTTGTTTAATAACTTACTAGCTTATTACTGGCACTGTGCCTTTGTCTAATAACTTACTAACTTATTACTGGCATTGTGCCTTTGTGTACTAACTTACCAGCTTATCACTGGCACTGTGCCTTTGTTTAATAACTTACTAGCTTATCACTGGTACTGTACCTTTGTGTACTAACTTACTAGCTTATTACTGGCACCGTGCCTTTGTGTACTAACTTACTAACTTATCACTGGCACTGTGCCGTTGTGTACTAACTTACTAGCTTATCACTGGCACTGTACCTTTGTGTACTAACTTACTAGCTTATCACTGGCACTGTGCCTTTGTGTACTAACTTATTAGCTTATCACTGGCACTGTGCCTTTGTGTACTAACTTACTACTGGCACTGTGCCTTTGTGTACTAACTTACTAGCTTATTACTGGCACTGTGCCTTTGTGTACTAACTTACTAGCTTATCACTGGCACTGTACCTTTGTGTACTAACTTATTAGCTTATCACTGGCACTGTGCCTTTGTGTACTAACTTACTACTGGCACTGTGCCTTTGTGTACTAACTTACTAGCTTATTACTGGCACTGTGCCTTTGTGTACTAACTTACTAGCTTATCACTGGCACTGTACCTTTGTGTACTAACTTATTAGCTTATCACTGGCACTGTGCCTTTGTGTACTAACTTACTAGCTTATCACTGGCACTGTACCTTTGTGTACTAACTTACTAGCTTATTACTGGCACTGTGCCTTTGTGTACTAACTTACTAGCTTATCACTGGCACTGTACCTTTGTGTACTAACTTATTAGCTTATCACTGGCACTGTGCCTTTGTGTACTAACTTACTAGCTTATCACTGGCACTGTACCTTTGTGTACTAACTTACTAGCTTATCACTTGCACTCTGCCTTTGTGTACTAACTTACTAGCTTATTACTGGCACTGTGCCTTTGTGTACTAACTTACTAGCTTATTACTGGCACTGTGCCTTTGTTTAATAACTTACTAGCTTATCATACTGGCACTGTACCTTTGTGTACTAACTTACTAGCTTATCACTGGCACTGTACCTTTGTGTACTAACTTACTAACTTATCACTGGCACTTTACCTTTGTGTACTAACTTACTAGCTTATCACTGGCACTTTACCTTTGTGTACTAACTTACTAGCTTATCACTGTCACTGTGCCTTTGTTTACTAACTTACTAGCTTATTACTTGCACTGTGCCTTTGTTTACTAACTTACTAGCTTATCACTGGCACTTTACCTTTGTGTACTAACTTACTAGCTTATTACTGGCACTGTACCTTTGTGTACTAACTTACTAGCTTATTACTGGCACTGTGCCTTTGTGTACTAACTTACTAGCTTATCACTGGCACTGTGCCTTTGTGTACTAACTTACTAGCTTTTTACTGGCACTGTGCCTTTGTGTACTAACTTACTAGCTTATCACTGGCACTGTGCCGTTGTGTACTAACTTACTAGCTTATTACTGGCACTGTGCCTTTGTGTACTAACTTACTAGCTTATCAGTGGCACTGTGCCTTTGTTTATAACTTACTAGCTTATCACTGGTACTGTGCCTTTGTGTACTAACTTACTAGCTTATCACTGGCACTGTGCCTTTGTGCACTAACTTACTAGCTTATTACTGGCACTGTGCCTTTGTGTACTAACTTACTAACTTATTACTGGCACTGTGCCTTTGTGTACTAACTTACTAGCTTATCATCACTGGCACTGTACCTTTGTGTACTAACTTGCTAGCTTATCACTGGCACTGTGCCTTTGTTTAATAACTTACTAGCTTATCACTGGCACTGTGCCTTTGTTTAATAACTTAATAGCTTTTCACTGGTACTGAACTACTAACTTACTAGCTTATCACTGGCACTGTGCCTTTGTTTATAACTTACTAGCTTATCATTGGCACTGTGCCTTTGTTTATAACTTACTAGCTTATCATTGGCACTGTGCCTTTGCGTACTAACTTACAAGCTTATCACTGGCACTGTGCCTTTGTTTAATAACTTACTAGCTTATCACTGGCACTGTGCCTTTGCTTAATAACTTACTAGCTTATCACTGGCACTTTACCTTTGTGTACTAACTTACTAGCTTATCACTTGCACTCTGCCTTTGTGTACTAACTTACTAGCTTATTACTGGCACTGTGCCTTTGTGTACTAACTTACTAGCTTATCACTGGTACTGTGCCTTTGTGTACTAACTTACTAGCTTATCACTGGTACTGTGCCTTTGTGTACTAACTTACTAGCTTATCACTGGCACTGTGCCTTTGTGTACTAACTTACTAGCTTATCACTGGCACTGTGCCTTTGTGTACTAACTTACTAGCTTATCACTTGCACTCTGCCTTTGTGTACTAACTTACTAGCTTATTACTGGCACTGTTCCTTTGTGTACTAACTTACTAGCTTATTACTGGCACTGTGCCTTTGTGTACTAACTTACTAGCTTATCATCACTGGCACTGTACCTTTGTGTACTAACTTGCTAGCTTATCACTGGCACTGTGCCTTTGTGTACTAACTTACTAGCTTATCACTGGCACTGTGCCTTTGTGTACTAACTTACTAGCTTATCACTGGTACTGTGCCTTTGTGTACTAACTTACTAACTTATTACTGGCACTGTACCTTTGTGTACTAACTTACTAGCTTATCACTTGCACTGTACCTTTGTGTACTAACTTACTAGCTTATCACAGACACTGTACCTTTGTGTACTAACTTACTAGCTTATCACTGGCACTGTGCCTTTGTGTACTAACTTACTAGCTTATCACTGGCACTGTACCTTTGTGTACTAATTTACTAGCTTATCACTGGCACTGTACCTTTGTGTACTAACTTACTAGCTTATTACTGGCACTGTGCCTTTGTTTAATAACTTACTAGCTTATTACTGGCACTGTGCCTTTGTTTAATAACTTACTAACTTATTACTGGCACTGTGCCTTTGTGTACTAACTTACTAGCTTATTACTGGCACTGTGCCTTTGTTTAATAACTTACTAGCTTATTACTGGCACTGTGCCTTTGTTTAATAACTTACGAACTTATCACTGGCACTGTGCCTTTGTGTACTAACTTACTACTGGCACTGTGCCTTTGTGAACTAACTTACTAGCTTATCACTGGCACTGTGCCTTTGTTTAATAACTTACTAGCTTATCACTGGCACTGTGCCTTTGTGTACTAACTTACTACTGGTACCGTGCCTTTGTGTACTAACTTACTAGCTTATTAATGGCACTGTGCATTTGTGTACTAACTTACTAGCTTTTTACTGGCACTGTGCCTTTGTGTACTAACTTACTAGCTTATCACTGGCACTGTACCTTTGTGTACTAACTTACTACTGGCACTGTGCCTTTGTGTACTAACTTACTAGCTTATCACTGGCACTGTGCCTTTGTGTACTAACTTACTAGCTTATCACTGGCACTGTGCCTTTGTGTACTAACTTACTAGCTTATCACTGGCACTGTGCCTTTGTGTACTAACTTACTAGCTTATCACTGGCACTGTGCCTTTGTGTACTAACTTACTAGCTTATCACTGGCACTGTACCTTTGTGTACTAACTTACTACTGGCACTGTACCTTTGTGTACTAACTTACTAGCTTATCACTGGCACTGTACCTTTGTGTACTAACTTATTAGCTTATCACTGGCACTGTGCCTTTGTGTACTAACTTACTAGCTTATCACTGGCACTGTACCTTTGTGTACTAACTTATTAGCTTATCACTGGCACTGTACCTTTGTGTACTAACTTACTAGCTTATCACTTGCACTCTGCCTTTGTGTACTAACTTACTAGCTTATCACTGGCACTGTGCCTTTGTGTACTAACTTACTAGCTTATCATACTGGCACTGTACCTTTGTGTACTAACTTACTAGCTTATCACTGGCACTGTACCTTTGTGTACTAACTTACTAGCTTATCACTGGCACTTTACCTTTGTGTACTAACTTACTAGCTTATCACTGTCACTGTACCTTTGTGTACTAACTTACTAGCTTATCACTTGCACTGTGCCTTTGTTTACTAACTTACTAGCTTATTACTGGCACTGTACCTTTGTGTACTAACTTACTAGCTTATCACTGGCACTGTGCCTTTGTGTACTAACTTACTAGCTTTTTACTGGCACTGTGCCTTTGTGTACTAACTTACTAGCTTATCACTGGCACTGTGCCGTTGTGTACTAACTTACTAGCTTTTTACTGGCACTGTGCCTTTGTGTACTAACTTACTAGCTTATCAGTGGCACTGTGCCTTTGTTTATAACTTACTAGCTTATCACTGGTACTGTGCCTTTGTGTACTAACTTACTAGCTTATCACTGGCACTGTGCCTTTGTGCACTAACTTACTAGCTTATTACTGGCACTGTGCCTTTGTGTACTAACTTACTAACTTATTACTGGCACTGTGCCTTTGTGTACTAACTTACTAGCTTATCATCACTGGCACTGTACCTTTGTGTACTAACTTGCTAGCTTATCACTGGCACTGTGCCTTTGTTTAATAACTTACTAGCTTATCACTGGCACTGTGCCTTTGTTTAATAACTTAATAGCTTTTCACTGGTACTGAACTACTAACTTACTAGCTTATCACTGGCACTGTGCCTTTGTTTATAACTTACTAGCTTATCATTGGCACTGTGCCTTTGCGTACTAACTTACTAGCTTATCACTGGTACTGTGCCTTTGCGTACTAACTTACTAGCTTATCACTGGCACTGTGCCTTTGTGTACTAACTTACTAGCTTATCACTGGTACTGTGCCTTTGCGTACTAACTTACTAGCTTATCACTGGCACTGTGCCTTTGTTTAATAACTTACTAGCTTATCACTGGCACTGTGCCTTTGTTTAATAACTTACTAGCTTATCACTGGCACTTTACCTTTGTGTACTAACTTACTAGCTTATCACTTGCACTCTGCCTTTGTGTACTAACTTACTAGCTTATCACTGGCACTTTACCTTTGTGTACTAACTTACTAGCTTATCACTGGTACTGTGCCTTTGTGTACTAACTTACTAGCTTATCACTGGTACTGTGCCTTTGTGTACTAACTTACTAGCTTATCACTGGCACTGTGCCTTTGTGTACTAACTTACTAGCTTATCACTGGCACTGTGCCTTTGTGTACTAACTTACTAGCTTATCACTTGCACTCTGCCTTTGTGTACTAACTTACTAGCTTATTACTGGCACTGTGCCTTTGTGTACTAACTTACTAGCTTATTACTGGCACTGTGCCTTTGTGTACTAACTTACTAGCTTATCACTGGCACTGTACCTTTGTGTACTAACTTACTAACTTATTACTGGCACTGTGCCTTTGTGTACTAACTTACTAGCTTATCACTGGTACTGTGCCTTTGTGTACTAACTTACTAGCTTATCACTGGCACTGTGCCTTTGTGTACTAACTTACTAGCTTATCACTGGCACTGTACCTTTGTGTACTAACTTACTAGCTTATCACTGGCACTGTACCTTTGTGTACTAACTTACTAGCTTATTACTGGCACTGTGCCTTTGTTTAATAACTTACTAGCTTATTACTGGCACTGTGCCTTTGTTTAATAACTTACTAACTTATTACTGGCACTGTGCCTTTGTGTACTAACTTACTAGCTTATTACTGGCACTGTGCCTTTGTTTAATAACTTACTAGCTTATTACTGGCACTGTGCCTTTGTTTAATAACTTACGAACTTATCACTGGCACTGTGCCTTTGTGTACTAACTTACTACTGGCACTGTGCCTTTGTGAACTAACTTACTAGCTTATCACTGGCACTGTGCCTTTGTTTAATAACTTACTAGCTTATCACTGGCACTGTGCCTTTGTGTACTAACTTACTACTGGTACCGTGCCTTTGTGTACTAACTTACTAGCTTATTAATGGCACTGTGCATTTGTGTACTAACTTACTAGCTTTTTACTGGCACTGTGCCTTTGTGTACTAACTTACTAGCTTATCACTGGCACTGTACCTTTGTGTACTAACTTACTACTGGCACTGTGCCTTTGTGTACTAACTTACTAGCTTATCACTGGCACTGTACCTTTGTGTACTAACTTATTAGCTTATCACTGGCACTGTGCCTTTGTGTACTAACTTACTAGCTTATCACTGGCACTGTACCTTTGTGTACTAACTTACTAGCTTATCACTGGCACTGTACCTTTGTGTACTAACTTATTAGCTTATCACTGGCACTGTGCCTTTGTGTACTAACTTACTAGCTTATTACTGGCACTGTGCCTTTGTGTACTAACTTACTAGCTTATTACTGGCACTGTGCCTTTGTGTACTAACTTACTAGCTTATCACTGGCACTGTACCTTTGTGTACTAACTTATTAGCTTATCACTGGCACTGTGCCTTTGTGTACTAACTTACTACTGGCACTGTGCCTTTGTGTACTAACTTACTAGCTTATTACTGGCACTGTGCCTTTGTGTACTAACTTACTAGCTTATCACTGGCACTGTACCTTTGTGTACTAACTTATTAGCTTATCACTGGCACTGTACCTTTGTGTACTAACTTACTAGCTTATCACTTGCACTGTGCCTTTGTGTACTAACTTACTAGCTTATTACTGGCACTGTGCCTTTGTGTACTAACTTACTAGCTTATTACTGGCACTGTGCCTTTGTGTACTAACTTATTAGCTTATCACTGGCACTGTACCTTTGTGTACTAACTTATTAGCTTATCACTGGCACTGTACCTTTGTGTACTAACTTATTAGCTTATCACTGGCACTGTACCTTTGTGTACTAACTTACTAGCTTATCACTTGCACTGTACCTTTGTGTACTAACTTACTAACTTATTACTGGCACTGTGCCTTTGTGTACTAACTTACTAGCTTATCACTGGTACTGTGCCGTTGTGTACTAACTTACTAGCTTATTACTGGCACTGTGCCTTTGTGTACTAACTTACTAACTTATTACTGGCACTGTGCCTTTGTGTACTAACTTACTAGCTTATCACTGGCACTGTACCTTTGTGTACTAACTTATTAGCTTATCACTGGCACTGTACCTTTGTGTACTAACTTACTAGCTTATTACTGGCACTGTGCCTTTGTGTACTAACTTACTAGCTTATCACTTGCACTCTGCCTTTGTGTACTAACTTACTAGCTTATTACTGGCACTGTGCCTTTGTGTACTAACTTACTAGCTTATCATACTGGCACTGTACCTTTGTGTACTAACTTACTAGCTTATCACTGGCACTGTACCTTTGTGTACTAACTTACTAGCTTATCACTGGCACTTTACCTTTGTGTACTAACTTACTAGCTTATCACTGTCACTGTACCTTTGTGTACTAACTTACTAGCTTATCACTTGCACTGTGCCTTTGTTTACTAACTTACTAGCTTATTACTGGCACTGTGCCTTTGTGTACTAACTTACTAGCTTATTACTGGCACTGTACCTTTGTGTACTAACTTACTAGCTTTTTACTGGCACTGTGCCTTTGTGTACTAACTTACTAGCTTATCACTGGCACTGTGCCGTTGTGTACTAATTTACTAGCTTATTACTGGCACTGTGCCTTTGTGTACTAACTTACTAGCTTATCACTGGCACTGTGCCTTTGTGTACTAACTTACTAACTTATCACTGGTACTGTGCCTTTGTGTACTAATTTACTAACTTATCACTGGCACTGTACCTTTGTGTACTAACTTACTAGCTTATCACTGGCACTGTACCTTTGTGTACTAACTTACTAGCTTATCACTGGTACTGTGCCGTTGTGTACTAACTTACTAGCTTATCACTGGCACTGTGCCTTTGTTTAATAACTTACTAGCTTATCACTGGTACTGTACCTTTGTGTACTAACTTACTAGCTTATCACTGGCACTGTGCCTTTGTTTATAACTTACTAGCTTATCACTGGTACTGTGCCTTTGTGTACTAACTTACTAGCTTATCACTGGCACTGTGCCTTTGTGTACTAACTTACTAGCTTATTACTGGCACTGTGCCTTTGTGTACTAACTTACTAGCTTATCACTGGCACTGTGCCTTTGTGTACTAACTTACTAGCTTATTACTGGCACTGTACCTTTGTGTACTAACTTACTAGCTTATTACTGGCACTGTGCCTTTGTGTACTAACTTACTAGCTTATCACTGGCACTGTGCCTTTGTTTAATAACTTACTAACTTATCACTGGCACTGTGCCTTTGTGTACTAACTTACTAGCTTATTACTGGCACTGTACCTTTGTGTACTAACTTACTAGCTTATCACTGGCACTGTGCCTTTGTTTAATAACTTACTAACTTATCACTGGCACTGTGCCTTTGTGTACTAACTTACTAGCTTATTACTGGCACTGTACCTTTGTGTACTAACTTAGTAGCTTATCACTGGCACTGTGCCTTTGTTTAATAACTTACTAACTTATCACTGGCACTGTGCCTTTGTTTAATAACTTACTAACTTATCACTGGCACTGTGCCTTTGTTTAATAACTTAATAGCTTTTCACTGGTACTGTACTACTAACTTACTAGCTTATCACTGGCACTGTGCCTTTGTTTATAACTTACTAGCTTATCACTGGCACTCTGCCTTTGTGTACTAACTTACTAGCTTATTACTGGCACTGTGCCTTTGTGTACTAACTTACTAGCTTATTACTGGCACTGTGCCTTTGTGTACTAACTTACTAGCTTATTACTGGCACTGTGCCTTTGTGTACTAACTTACTAGCTTTTTACTGGCACTGTGCCTTTGTGTACTAACTTACTAGCTTATTACTGGCACTGTGCCTTTGTGTACTAACTTACTAGCTTTTTACTGGCACTGTGCCTTTGTGTACTAACTTACTAACTTATCACTGGTACTGTACCTTTGTGTACTAACTTACTAACTTATCACTGGTACTGTACCTTTGTGTACTAACTTACTAGCTTATCACTGGTACTGTGCCTTTGTGTTCTAACTTACTAGCTTATCACTGGCACTGTGCCTTTGTGTACTAACTTACTAGCTTATCACTGGTACTGTGCCTTTGTGTACTAATTTACTAGCTTATCACTGGCACTGTGCCTTTGTGTACTAACTTACTAGCTTATTACTGGCACTGTACCTTTGTGTACTAACTTACTAGCTTTTTACTGGCACTGTGCCTTTGTGTACTAACTTACTAACTTATTACTGGCACTGTACCTTTGTGTACTAACTTACTAGCTTATTACTGGCACTGTACCTTTGTGTACTAACTTACTAGCTTATTACTGGCACTGTACCTTTGTGTACTAACTTACTAGCTTATCACTGGCACTGTGCCTTTGTGTACTAACTTACTAGCTTATCACTGGCACTGTACCTTTGTGTACTAACTTACTAGCTTATTACTGGCACTGTACCTTTGTGTACTAACTTACTAGCTTATCACTGGCACTGTGCCTTTGTTTAATAACTTACTAGCTTATCACTGGCACTGTGCCTTTGTTTAATAACTTAATAGCTTTTCACTGGTACTGTACTACTAACTTACTAGCTTATTACTGGTACTGTGCCTTTGTGTACTAACTTACTAGCTTATTACTGGCACTGTACCTTTGTGTACTAACTTACTAGCTTATTACTGGCACTGTACCTTTGTGTACTAACTTACTAGCTTATTACTGGCACTGTGCCTTTGTGTACTAACTTACTAGCTTATCACTGGCACTGTGCCTTTGTGTACTAACTTACTAGCTTTTTACTGGCACTGTGCCTTTGTGTACTAACTTACTAACTTATTACTGGTACTGTACCTTTGTGTACTAACTTACTAGCTTATCACTGGCACTGTACCTTTGTGTACTAATTTACTAGCTTATCACTGGCACTGTGCCTTTGTGTACTAACTTACTAGCTTATTACTGGTACGGTACCTTTGTGTTCTAATTTACTAGCTTATCACTGGCACTGTGCCTTTGTGTACTAATTTACTAGCTTATCACTGGCACTGTACCTTTGTGTACTAACTTACTAGCTTATCACTGGCACTGTGCCTTTGTGTACTAACTTACTAGCTTATCACTGGCACTGTGCCTTTGTTTATAACTTACTAGCTTATCACTTGCACTCTGCCTTTGTGTACTAACTTACTAGCTTATTACTGGCACTGTGCCTTTGTGTACTAACTTACTAGCTTATCGCTGGCACTGTACCTTTGTGTACTAACTTACTAGCTTATCACTGGTACTGTGCCTTTGTGTACTAACTTACTAGCTTATCACTTTCACTGTACCTTTGTGTACTAACTTACTAGCTTATCACTGGCACTGTACCTTTGTGTACTAACTTACTAGCTTATCACTGACACTTTACCTTTGTGTACTAACTTACTAGCTTATTACTGGCACTGTACCTTTGTGTACTAACTTACTAACTTATTACTGGCACTGTGCCTTTGTGTACTAACTTACTAGCTTATCACTGGTACTGTGCCTTTGTGTACTAACTTACTAGCTTATCACTGGCACTTTACCTTTGTGTACTAACTTACTAGCTTATCACTGGTACTGTGCCGTTGTGTACTAACTTACTAGCTTATTACTGGCACTGTGCCTTTGTGTACTAACTTACTAGCTTATCACTGGCACTTTACCTTTGTGTACTAACTTACTAGCTTATCACTGGTACTGTGCCTTTGTGTACTAACTTACTAGCTTATTACTGGCACTGTGCCTTTGTTTAATAACTTACTAGCTTATTACTGGCACTGTGCCTTTGTTTAATAACTTACTAGCTTATCACTGGCACTGTGCCTTTGTGTACTAACTTACTACTGGCACTGTGCCTTTGTGTACTAACTTACTAGCTTATCACTGGCACTGTGCCTTTGTTTAATAACTTACTAGCTTATCACTGGCACTGTGCCTTTGTGTACTAACTTACTACTGGCACTGTGCCTTTGTGTACTAACTTACTAGCTTATCACTGGCACTGTGCCTTTGTTTAATAACTTACTAGCTTATCACTGGCACTGTGCCTTTGTGTACTAACTTACTAGCTTATTACTGGCACTGTACCTTTGTGTACTAACTTACTAGCTTATCACTGGCACTGTACCTTTGTGTACTAACTTATTAGCTTATCACTGGCACTGTGCCTTTGTGTACTAACTTACTAGCTTTCTACTGGCACTGTGCCTTTGTGTACTAACTTACTAGCTTATCACTGGCACTGTGCCTTTGTTTAATAACTTATTAGCTTATCACTGGCACTGTGCCTTTGTGTACTAACTTACTAACTTATTACTGGCACTGTGCCTTTGTGTACTAACTTACTAGCTTATCATACTGGCACTGTACCTTTGTGTACTAACTTACTAGCTTATCACTGGCACTGTACCTTTGTGTACTAACTTACTAGCTTATCACTGGCACTTTACCTTTGTGTACTAACTTACTAGCTTTTTACTGGCACTGTGCCTTTGTGTACTAACTTACTAACTTATCACTGGCACTGTGCCTTTGTTTAATAACTTACTAGCTTATCACTGGCACTGTGCCTTTGTGTACTAACTTACTAGCTTATCACTGGCACTGTGCCTTTGTTTAATAACTTACTAGCTTATCACTGGCACTGTGCCTTTGTGTACTAACTTACTAACTTATCACTGGCACTGTGCCTTTGTGTACTAACTTACTAGCTTATCACTGGCACTTTACCTTTGTGTACTAACTTACTAGCTTATCACTGGCACTTTACCTTTGTGTACTAACTTACTAGCTTATCACTGGCACTTTACCTTTGTGTACTAACTTACTAGCTTATCACTGGCACTGTACCTTTGTGTACTAACTTACTAGCTTATCACTGGCACTTTACCTTTGTGTACTAACTTACTAGCTTATCACTGTCACTGTACCTTTGTGTACTTACTTACTAGCTTATCACTTGCACTGTGCCTTTGTGTACTAACTTACTAGCTTATCACTGGCACTGTGCCTTTGTGTACTAACTTACTAGCTTATCACTGGCACTGTGCCTTTGTGTACTAACTTACTAGCTTATCACTGGCACTGTGCCTTTGTGTACTAACTTACTAGCTTTTTACTGGCACTGTGCCTTTGTGTACTAACTTACTAGCTTATCACTGGCACTGTGCCGTTGTGTACTAACTTACTAGCTTATTACTGGCACTGTGCCTTTGTGTACTAACTTACTAGCTTATCACTGGCACTGTGCCTTTGTTTATAACTTACTAGCTTATCACTGGTACTGTACCTTTGTGTACTAACTTACTAGCTTATTACTGGCACTGTGCCTTTGTTTAATAACTTACTAGCTTATCATACTGGCACTGTACCTTTGTGTACTAACTTACTAGCTTATCACTGGCACTGTACCTTTGTGTACTAACTTACTAGCTTATCACTGGCACTGTGCCTTTGTGTACTAACTTACTAGCTTATTACTGGCACTGTGCCTTTGTGTACTAACTTACTAACTTATTACTGGCACTGTGCCTTTGTGTACTAACTTACTAGCTTATCATCACTGGCACTGTACCTTTGTGTACTAACTTGCTAGCTTATCACTGGCACTGTGCCTTTGTTTAATAACTTACTAGCTTATCACTGGCACTGTGCCTTTGTTTAATAACTTACTAGCTTATTACTGGCACTGTACCTTTGTGTACTAAATAGCTTATCACTGGTTCTGTGCCTTTGTGTACTAACTTACTAGCTTATTACTGGCACTGTGCCTTTGTGTACTAACTTAATAGCTTATCACTGGCACTGTACCTTTGTTTAATAACTTACTAGCTTATCACTGGTACTGTACCTTTGTTTAATAACTTACTAGCTTATCACTGGTACTGTGCCTTTGTGTACTAACTTACTAGCTTATCACTGGTACTGTGCCTTTGTGTACTAACTTACTAGCTTATCACTGGCACTGTGCCTTTGTGTACTAACTTACTAGCTTATCACTGGTACTGTGCCTTTGTGTACTAACTTACTAGCTTATCACTGGCACTGTGCCTTTGTGTACTAACTTACTAACTTATCACTGGTACTGTGCCTTTGTGTACTAACTTACTAGCTTATCACTGGTACTGTGCCTTTGTGTACTAACTTACTAGCTTATCAGTGGCACTGTGCCTTTGTGTACTAACTTACTAGCTTATCACTGGCACTGTGCCTTTGTGTACTAACTTACTAGCTTATCACTGGCACTGTACCTTTGTGTACTAACTTACTAGCTTATCACTGGCACTGTGCCTTTGTGTAATAACTTACTAGCTTATCACTGGTACTGTGCCTTTGTGTACTAACTTACTAGCTTATCACTGGCACTGTGCCTTTGTGTACTAACTTACTAGCTTATCACTGGCACTGTACCTTTGTGTACTAACTTACTAGCTTATCACTGGCACTGTACCTTTGTGTACTAACTTACTAGCTTATCACTGGCACTGTGCCTTTGTGTAATAACTTACTAGCTTATTACTGGCACTGTGCCTTTGTTTACTAACTTACTAGCTTATTACTGGCACTGTGCCTTTGTGTACTAACTTACTAGCTTATTACTGGCACTGTGCCTTTGTGTACTAACTTACTAACTTATCACTGGTACTGTACCTTTGTGTACTAACTTACTAGCTTATCACTTGCACTCTGCCTTTGTGTACTAACTTACTAGCTTATCACTTGCACTGTGCCTTTGTGTACTAACTTACTAGCTTATCACTTGCACTGTGTCTTTGTGTACTAACTTACTATCTTATCATTGGCACTGTGCCTTTGTGTACTAACTTACTATCTTATCATTGGCACTGTACCTTTGTGTACTAACTTACTATCTTATCATTGGCACTGTGCCTTTGTGTACTAACTTACTAGCTTATCACTTGCACTGTGCCTTTGTGTACTAACTTACTAGCTTATCACTTGCACTCTGCCTTTGTGTACTAACTTACTATCTTATCATTGGCACTGTGCCTTTGTGTACTAACTTACTAGCTTATCACTTGCACTGTGCCTTTGTGTACTAACTTACTAGCTTATCACTGGCACTGTGCCTTTGTGTACTAACTTACTAGCTTATCACTTGCACTGTGCCTTTGTGTACTAACTTACTATCTTATCACTGGCACTGTGTCTTTGTGTACTAACTTACTATCTTATCATTGGCACTGTGCCTTTGTGTACTAACTTACTAGCTTATCACTTGCACTGTGCCTTTGTGTACTAACTTACTAGCTTATTACTGGCACTCTGCCTTTGTGTACTAACTTACTACAAGCCTCCCAACATTAGTGACCCGGAGGAAACTCAACTACTTATCCAAATAGGTAAGGCTGCTAATAACAGTGTTGTAATTATGGGAGATTTTAACTACCCTGATATAAACTGGGCCAATGAAACTAGTAATTCAGCTAAGGGGGATAGATTTTTAAATGTTCTCAGGGATAACTTCTTGTCACAATTAATAGAGGAGCCAACTAGGAGTAAAGCTATATTGGATTTAGTGCTATCAAACAATACAGATATAATATCAAACATAGAAGTTAAAGAACATTTGGGTAACAGTGATCATAACATGGTCACATTTAAAATCTATTTTCAAATGCAGTGTTTTAAAGGCTTAACTAAGACTTTTAATTTCAAGAAAGCAAAATTCAACGATTTAAGGAAATCATTAAATAATATAAATTGGGACAATGTATTTTCTAATAAAAATACAGAGGATAAATGGATAATATTTAAAAATGTGTTAAATAAATATACATATCAATACATACCATATGGTTATAAAAGTAAAAATAAAAAAACAAAGCCATTATGGCTAAATAAAAATGTGTTAAGAGAAATTAGGAAAAAACGTAGGGCATTTAAATTATTAAAAGAAAATAGTACAGACTCAACATACAATATTTATAAGGAATGTAACAAAGCATGCAAAAAAGCAATCAAATTAGCCAAAATTGAAAATGAAAAATTAATTGCTAAGGATTCTAAGTCTAACCCTAAAAGGTTCTTTAAGTACATAAATAGCAAAAAATCTAAGAAGGATAATATAGGTACATTAAAATGTGTGGAGGGTAGCATGATAAATAATGACAGGGAGAAGGCTGAGGTACTAAACCAGTTTTTTTCTTCAGTATACACAAGAGAAGAACCATTGAATGATACTTTTGAACATAATAGAACATGCCAGTCCATACCACTAACTGGGTTTTGTTTAGAGGATATCAGGAAAAAACTGGAAAATATTAAGGTAAATAAAACTCCAGGCCCAGATGGAATACACCCAAGGGTGTTAAGGGAACTTAGCACTGTTATAGACAAACCTTTACTCTTAATTTTTCAAGACTCATTATCCTCAGGCATGGTACCCCAGGATTGGCGTAAAGCTGATGTGGTGCCACTCTTCAAAAAGGGAAGCAGGGATGATCCAGGAAGCTATAGACCAGTTAGTCTGACATCAATAGTGGGGAAGATATTTGAAGAGATTATAAGGGATTATATTGATGAGCATATTCGTGTAAACAAGATTATGAGTTCTAATCAGCATGGCTTTAGGAGAAATAGATCATGTCAAACTAATCTAATTAGATTCTACGAGGAAGTAAGTCAAAATATAGATAAAGGGGAATCAGTTGATGTGATATACTTAGATTTTGCAAAGGCATTTGATACAGTGCCACATGAGAGATTAATGCACAAAATTAAGGGACTGGGAATAGCTGAAAATGTTAGCTCATGGATAAATAACTGGATAAAAGATAGGGAGCAACGAGTAGTAGTAAATGGATCATACTCAGATTGGACAAAGGTAATCAGTGGCGTCCCCCAGGGATCAGTACTGGGCCCTGTTCTTTTTAATATTTTTATAAATGACTTGGAGCAAGGATTAAATAGCGACATCTCTATTTTTGCAGATGATACTAAGTTAAGTAAGTAGCAAAAAAGATTTGTTCCAGCCACCAATAGTTAAAAAACCTTTATTTCTTCATATAGGGTCTTTTGACAAACATACAACGTTTCAGACCTGCTATAGGTCCTTAGTCATGTATACTGAACATACACTGATTCATCATTTAAATACTTTACACCTGGTCAATTGTTCACCTGTTGTCATGTGACTACTCATTATTGTATCACTGCCATCTTGTGGCCATCTAACATATATATTCCTATTGAAAAAAAGCATTCTGAATAGTCACATTGAAAAGGTTTAAGTATCAAACAATGTTAATAGATAAAATCATATGTACAAAATTAAAATAGAAGAAATCTTACGCACAATATGCAGATATGCCATTGCTGTTTACTTGTTATTTAAATGTTAATTTGGACTCTTTCATTTTAGAGTTGATTTCAAAAAATTGCTGCTAAAGATTATATGGATTACTGTCAATTTGAACACTGTAGGCCTATTTTGAAAATAATCTTTTACTTTTCTCTTTAGTCTTTTTATGTGTAAAGATAATTTTTGTAAACCGGCTGGGCTGCCTTGACATAACTAGTGAGCATGGAGAAAAAATATCTTATCTAAGCTCATTAGATGCTCCAGGATATAACCAGACCTGTAACCCTATAGACCAAAATCCTGTAACAGAGACTATGGATGTATGCACGAAAGGTATAAATGATGGATCTCATTCTGTCTTGAGGGATATGGCTGTTATAAAGGGACTATCACCCAAACAGGGGATCTGCACAGAACTCTCATATGCAAATGTGGACTGTAACACTAATACCACTATTGTATTTAATGACTCACAGAATGGATATGAAATGTCTAATGTTGAAAAGGTTGATGCACAGGTTGATTCACATATTGTTTTTAAAGGTTTAAATAAATCATTACATGATATTACACACCAGAATTCACAGTATAACACACAGCACTTAGAAGAGAATTTAATTTTTAATTTGTCTAATTTGAAAATGACAAAAGAGCAAGAAACAGCTCTTAATAAAGGATTATCCTATTGCCTAGAGAATTATTGTGATGAATTTAAAATTCAACAAGATCTACAGAGGTTCTATAGGAAACTGAGGCTAAAGATTTATTTCTCTATGCAAAGGGATAACATAAATGACACCAACACAATTAATAAAATAAAGTTTAATGACATTAGGCACTTTGGTCTATCTAAAAAAAGCACTTTTTCACCAGCATCCACACATAGTGCAGCCACATATGTTAATCTTGTACAGAGGGAAGTGGACAACTTATTTAAAAGAGAGAAAAAAAGAAAATTGGTGCAAAGAAATAGGAAAAATAATAAAGAGGATATGTCAGCCGTTAGATCTCTGAGAGAGAATAAAAATATAATCATCAAAGAGGCCGATAAGGGCGGGGCCATTGTGATTTTAAACAAATCTGATTATATAGATGAGATCAATAGGCAACTAAAAGATACCCAAGTTTATGAAATACTGACTAGAGATCCCACCATACAGATTAATAAAGGGATAAATAACATCTTAACTCTGGCTACACAAAGAGATATTATAACAGACAAGTTTAAGGAGGCCTTATATGTAACAGATCCAATTAGGCCAGTAATATATGTACTACCAAAGGTACATAAATCCTTAAGAAATCCCCCAGGACGCCCTATTGTGGCAGGGATGGGTTCAGTATTTTCTAATATTTCCATCTTCTTGGATAAAGTATTGCAGCCTTTAGTTAAGAACACTACATCTTACATTAGGGACACTAATGATTTTTTGGCTAAATTACAGGACTTAGGACATGTAGGTGATAAATGTATTTTGTTTTCATTAGATGTCTCAAGCCTTTACACATCTATCAAACATACAACAGGGATCTCATCTGTGGAACATATGCTTAGATCTAGTAAGAGTTATACTGAGGCAGATATCTGGTTTCTAATAGAACTTCTATCTATTATTCTTTATCAGAATTATTTTCTGTTCATGGATACATATTATCTGCAGAAACAGGGTACAGCAATGGGCTCCAACGTTGCCCCCTCATACGCCAACATTTTCATGAATAGCTTTGAGGAATACTTTGTGTACCCTCATGGCTTGTTCCAGCTCTATGGCGCCTCCTGGTGGAGGTACATTGATGACGTGTTTGGCGTGTGGGGGGGTGACGTTGGTAGCCTATTGTCCTTTGTTGAAGATCTTAACAATTCTGTCAATGGATTAAAATTCACTTTAAATATGAGTGAAATTGGAATTGAGTTCCTAGACACCTATGTATACTTTAAGGATGGTTTCTTAAAAACAGATATCCATACAAAAGATACAGATAAGAACAACATATTGAAATATGGAAGTCACCATCCAGATAGTATCTTCAGGGCCATTCCAAAGAGCCAATTTTTAAGGGTTAAACGCATAGTGTCTGAGGAGAATAGATGCAAGCAAAGGTTGGAGGAGATGGCTGACAAATTTATCAATAGAGGGTATCCAATATCACTAATTAAGGAACAACTAGATGTAGTTAACAATAAAGAATTACCTAAAAGGTACAAAAGTAAAGAAGCAGATCGTCTAGTGTTTGTAACACAGTTCAATGAATTTAGTCAGAAGATCAATGGTATTTTAAGAAAGCATTGGCACATCCTAAGGGACTGTAACCCTCAAGTGAATGAGTTTAAAGAAAATTTTATGACAGCATACAGAAGAAATAGAAGTATCAAAGATAGCCTTGTACATTCAGATATAGGCAGTAACAGATTGAACATACAGAAGACTATAGGCCCTAGGAGAGATGGATGTTATCCCTGTTTGAACTGCAGTAACTGCAGTTCAATGATTAAAGGCGAATATTTCTCTCACCCCACAAATGGTAGAAAATACAAAATTAATAAATATCTTACTTGCAGGTCATGTTACTGTATTTATTTGATCAAGTGTCCATGTGGTCTGATCTATTTGGGCGAGACCTGTAGAGAGGTAAGGGAGAGGATAACAGAACATAAGTCCAATATTAGATGTAAGAACAAAGAGGCTCCTGTATCCTCTCACTTCCTCTCTATGGGTCATAACATCAGCCAGCTCAGATTCCAAATAATTGAACAGATTGAGAGACCAAGGAGGGGGGGTAATAGAGAACATATACTAAAAACAAGAGAGATGTTTTGGATATACAAATTGGAAAGCTTAATACCTAAGGGTATGAACAAAGAATTCGATTGGAGTTTGTTTTACTAAATATTTGTTTTTCCTAAAACATCTCTATGAATATGTAAATCTTCCCTTTCTAATGGGCTGAGTATCATGATACCTGCATTTCTTTAATCTAAAATAATTTTCTAACAACCCCTTTTAATGGGCTGAGTAAAATTGAAGGGAGATTTTTTTGGAAAAAAATTTTTTTTACAAAAATTATCTTTACACATAAAAAGACTAAAGAGAAAAGTAAAAGATTATTTTCAAAATAGGCCTACAGTGTTCAAATTGACAGTAATACATTTAATCTTTAGCAGCAATTTTTTGAAATCAACTCTAAAATGAAAGAGTCCAAATTAACATTTAAATAACAAGTAAACAGCAATGGCATATCTGCATATTGTGCGTAAGATTTCTTCTATTTTAATTTTGTACATATGATTTTATCTATTAACATTGTTTGATACTTAAACCTTTTCAATGTGACTATTCAGAATGCTTTTTTTCAATAGGAATATATATGTTAGATGGCCACAAGATGGCAGTGATACAATAATGAGTAGTCACATGACAACAGGTGAACAATTGACCAGGTGTAAAGTATTTAAATGATGAATCAGTGTATGTTCAGTATACATGACTAAGGACCTATAGCAGGTCTGAAACGTTGTATGTTTGTCAAAAGACCCTATATGAAGAAATAAAGGTTTTTTAACTATTGGTGGCTGGAACAAATCTTTTTTGCTACTTGAAGTATTTGCAGGATAAGGCAGATCCTGGGTTCCGTGCCCCACAAGCCACATATCTGTTGGTGCTGTTTTCCACACTTTACTAAGTTAAGTAAGGTCATAAGGTCAGAGCAGGACGAACTGTCTTTACAAAGGGATTTGCTAAAATTAGAACTATGGGCAAGTGAATGGAAAATGAGATTTAATACGGAAAAATGCAAGGTTCTACATTTTGGAAGTAAAAATAAGCAGGCTACGTATTTTTTAAATGGGACAAGACTTAGCCAAACACAGGAGGAAAGGGATTTGGGAGTAGTAATAGATAACAAGCTAAAGATGGGTGCACAATGCAGGGCAGCGGCTTCAAAGGCTAATAAGATACTAGCATGTATTAAAAGAGGTATTGATTCAAGGGAGGAAAGCATAATTCTGTCATTATATAAAGCCCTGGTAAGACCTCACCTTGAGTTTGGAGTGCAGTTCTGGGGACCAATTGCTAAAAAAGATATTGCAGAACTAGAAAAAGTTCAGAGAAGGGCCACAAAGCTAATAAGGGGATTGGAGAAATTAACCTATGAGGAGAGGCTAGCCAAACTGGGTCTGTTTTCTTTAGAAAAAAGGCGCTTGAGAGGTGACATGATTACTTTATATAAATATATTCAAGGCCCATATACAGAGATGGCAGAAGCTCTGTTTATTCCAAGAAAATTGTTTCTGACAAGAGGTCATAATTTAAGGTTGGAGGAAAGGAGATTTAATCTCCTGCAACGGAAACGTTTTTTCACTGTGAGAGCAATACAATTGTGGAACTCATTACCAAAGGAGGTAGTGAATGCCAATACCATAGATTCATTTAAAAATAGTCTGGATAAGTTTCTGTATACAAACAAAATTCATGGATATGATTGCTAGTATTAAATGGGTCACATTTTAATGGGGTTATTTAAGCTTAACTGGAGCTTTTTGTAAGTATTTTAGATTTGTATAGGTTGAACTCGATGGACTTCAGTCTTTTTTTCAACCTTATCTACTATGTTACTATGTTACTAGCTTATCGCTGGCACTGTACCTTTGTGTACTAACTTACTAGCTTATCACTGGTACTGTGCCTTTGTGTACTAACTTACTAGCTTATCACTGGCACTGTACCTTTGTGTACTAACTTACTAGCTTATCACTGGTACTGTGCCGTTGTGTACTAACTTACTAGCTTATTACTGGCACTGTGCCTTTGTGTACTAACTTACTAGCTTATCACTGGTACTGTGCCTTTGTGTACTAACTTACTAGCTTATTACTGTCACTGTGCCTTTGTTTAATAACTTACTAGCTTATTACTGGCACTGTGCCTTTGTTTAATAACTTACTAGCTTATCACTGGCACTGTGCCTTTGTGTACTAACTTACTACTGGCACTGTGCCTTTGTGTACTAACTTACTAGCTTATTACTGGCACTGTGCCTTTGTTTAATAACTTACTAGCTTATCACTGGCACTGTGCCTTTGTGTACTAACTTACTACTGGCACTGTGCCTTTGTGTACTAACTTACTAGCTTATCACTGGCACTGTACCTTTGTGTACTAACTTATTAGCTTATCACTGGCACTGTACCTTTGTGTACTAACTTACTAGCTTATCACTGGCACTGTACCTTTGTGTACTAACTTACTAACTTATTACTGGCACTGTGCCTTTGTGTACTAACTTACTAGCTTATCATACTGGCACTGTACCTTTGTGTACTAACTTACTAGCTTATCACTGGCACTTTACCTTTGTGTACTAACTTACTAGCTTATCCCTGTCACTGTACCTTTGTGTACTAACTTACTAGCTTATCACTTGCACTGTGCCTTTGTGTACTAACTTACTAGCTTATTACTGGCACTGTGCCTTTGTGTACTAACTTACTAGCTTTTTACTGGCACTGTGCCATTGTGTACTAACTTACTAGCTTATCACTGGTACTGTGCCGTTGTGTACTAACTTACTAGCTTATTACTGGCACTGTGCCTTTGTGTACTAACTTACTAGCTTATCACTGGCACTGTGCCTTTGTTTATAACTTACTAGCTTATCACTGGCACTGTGCCTTTGTTTATAACTTACTAGCTTATCACTGGCACTGTGCCTTTGTGTACTAACTTACTAGCTTATTACTGGCACTGTGCCTTTGTGTACTAACTTACTAACTTATTACTGGCACTGTGCCTTTGTGTACTAACTTACTAGCTTATCATCACTGGCACTGTACCTTTGTGTACTAACTTGCTAGCTTATCACTGGCACTGTGCCTTTGTTTAATAACTTACTAGCTTATCACTGGCACTGTGCCTTTGTTCAATAACTTAATAGCTTATCACTGGTACTGTACCTTTGTGTACTAACTTGCTAGCTTATCACTGGCACTGTGCCTTTGTTTAATAACTTACTAGCTTATCACTGGCACTGTGCCTTTGTTCAATAACTTAATAGCTTATCACTGGTACTGTGCCTTTGTGTACTAACTTACTAGCTTATTACTGGCACTGTGCCTTTGTGTACTAACTTACTAACTTATTACTGGCACTGTGCCTTTGTGTACTAACTTACTAACTTATTACTGGCACTGTGCCTTTGTGTACTAACTTACTAGCTTATCATCACTGGCACTGTGCCATTGTGTACTAATTTACTAGCTTATCACTGGCACTGTACCTTTGTGTACTAACTTACTAGCTTATCACTGGCACTGTACCTTTGTGTACTAACTTACTAGCTTATCACTGGCACTGTGCCTTTGTTTATAACTTACTAGCTTATCACTGGCACTGTACCTTTGTGTACTAACTTACTAGCTTATCACTTGCACTCTGCCTTTGTGTACTAACTTACTAGCTTATTACTGGCACTGTGCCTTTGTGTACTAACTTACTAGCTTATCGCTGGCACTGTACCTTTGTGTACTAACTTACTAGCTTATCACTGGCACTGTACCTTTGTGTACTAACTTACTAACTTATAACTGGCACTGTGCCTTTGTGTACTAACTTACTAGCTTATCACTGGTACTGTACCTTTGTGTACTAACTTACTAGCTTATCACTGGCACTGTACCTTTGTGTACTAATTTACTAGCTTATCACTGGCACTGTACCTTTGTGTACTAACTTACTAGCTTATCACTGGCACTGTACCTTTGTGTACTAACTTACTAGCTTATCACTGGCACTGTGCCTTTGTTTATAACTTACTAGCTTATCACTGGCACTGTACCTTTGTGTACTAACTTACTAGCTTATCACTTGCACTCTGCCTTTGTGTACTAACTTACTAGCTTATTACTGGCACTGTGCCTTTGTGTACTAACTTACTAGCTTATCGCTGGCACTGTACCTTTGTGTACTAACTTACTAGCTTATCACTGGCACTGTACCTTTGTGTACTAACTTACTAACTTATAACTGGCACTGTGCCTTTGTGTACTAACTTACTAGCTTATCACTGGCACTGTGCCTTTGTGTACTAACTTACTAGCTTATTACTGGTGGTACTGTGCCTTTGTGTACTAACTTACTAGCTTATCACTGGCACTGTACCTTTGTGTACTAACTTACTAGCTTATCACTGGTACTGTGCCTTTGTGTACTAACTTACTAGCTTATTTCTGGCACTGTGCCTTTGTGTACTAACTTACTAGCTTATCACTGGTACTGTGCCTTTGTGTACTAACTTACTAGCTTATTTCTGGCACTGTGCCTTTGTGTACTAACTTACTAGCTTATCACTGGTACTGTGCCTTTGTGTACTAACTTACTAGCTTATCACTGGGAAAATGTAAAGAAAAAATGGATATAACAGAGCACTCAAATAGTCCTAATTGTAAATAGTTCTGTATGATGAGTTTGCAGGATTGGGTATGATATATAAAACGTAACTTTTAATATTTGTTGAAATTAAAATATATTGTGACGAACACTCGCACAATTAGGTGTATATAAAAACATTAATGTTTTTATATACACCTAATTGTGCGAGTGTTCGTCACAATATATTTTAATTTCAACAAATATTAAAAGTTACGTTTTATATATCATACCCAATCCTGCAAACTCATCATACAGAACTATTTACAATTAGGACTATTTGAGTGCTCT